>NW_028270189.1:29452989-29752989 GCF_037043375.1 Chiloscyllium plagiosum | reverse complement strand
CAGGTAACTATAGACCGATGAGCCTGACATCAATGGTGACTAAATTGTTGGAGGGGATTTTGAGGGAAAGAATGTATATGCATTTGGAAAGACAATGACTGAAGAGGGCTTTGTACATTCGAGATCACGTCTCACTGACTCGGTGGAATTTTTTGAGGAAGTGATGAAGATGATTGATGAAGGCAGGGCAGGGGATGTTGCCTTTTGGAATTCAATAAGAAAACCAAAATGTTCTACATGGTAGACCGGTTAGCAAGTTTAGACTGCCTGGAATCCAGGGCCGGCTCGCAATTTAGATCAAAAATTTTCTTGAATATTGGAGACAGGGTGTGACAGTGGATAGTTGTTCATTAAACTTGGAGACCTGTGACCAGTGGCGTGCCGCAAAGATCAATAGTGGGTCCACTGCCTTTTGCCACTTATACAAATCATTTGCACTTGAGTATATGAAGTACAGTCAGTAAGTTTTTGGATAATTCGAAATTTGGTGTTGTAGTCGACAGTGAAGACTGATATCTCAAAATGTAATGGGACGTTGATGAGGTGAGCCGAGGATAGGCAGATGGAGTTTATTTTAGATAAATGTGAGGTGTTGCATTTTGGCAAGAAAAATCAGGGCAAGATATATAGGTGATGTCCTGCCGAACGTTGTTAATCAAGGATAACTCCATAGAAATTCTAGAATCCCTACAGTTAGGAAATAGGATTTTTGG
The DNA here is from genome assembly GCF_037043375.1 of Chiloscyllium plagiosum. Classification (NCBI taxonomy): domain Eukaryota; kingdom Metazoa; phylum Chordata; class Chondrichthyes; order Orectolobiformes; family Hemiscylliidae; genus Chiloscyllium; species Chiloscyllium plagiosum. Next base: position 29,752,276 of record NW_028270189.1, on the reverse strand, counting down.
CCCATCGAGGCCATACCGACCGTCTAATCAGTATCCCACTGGACAAACCCCTACGCTATCCCCCTGAGCCTGAATTTCCCATGGCTAATCCACCTCGCCTGCACATCCCAGGGTACTATGCATAATTTAGGATGGCCAATATACCCTTACCTGTATATCTTTATACTGTCTGAGGAAAACATATCACCCGGAGGAAAACCACGTGGACACAGAGAGAATGTACAAACTCCACACAGTCAGTCATTCAAGGATGGAATTAAACCGAGATCACTGCCCGGTGAGGCACCTTGTGGTGCAGGTTCTCAGTTCCTTGAAAGTGCCATCACAGGTAGACAGCGCAGTGAAAATGGCACTTGGAGATCTTCCCTTTATTGGTGCGTGCTTAGAGTCTAAGCATTTGCATGACGTGTTGCATCTGTACAGGACTTTGGTTTGGGCACTTTTACAATATTGCCATTAATACTGGTCTCCCTGCTGTCGGAAAGATGTTGTCAAACTTGAAAGGGCACAGAATGCTGCAGGTGTTGTAGGGTTAGAGTTATAGGGAGAGTTTGAATAGGCTGGGACTATTTTTAAGTGTTGAGTCTGAGGGGGGACCGAAAAGAGGATTATAAAACCATGCGTGGTATAGATAAGGTAAACAGTCAATGTCTTTTCCCCAGGATAGACGAGTCCAAAATTAGAATACAAAGTTTTAAGGTGAGAGGAGAAAGAATTAAAAAGGGACATGAGGGACATTTTCTCACAGAGACTGCTATGTGTATGGATTGAACAGCCAAAAGAGGTGGTGGAGGCAGGTACAGTTACACCATTTAAAAGGCATTTGGATGGAAATATGCATGGGAGATATATAGAGGGAGATGGGCCAAGTGGTGGCAAGGGGGACAAAATTTATTTAGGATATTTGGTCGGCATGGACCACCGGACTGAGGGATCTTTTTCTGTGCTGTACATCTCTGAGATTCTATTGACTCTTGAGTGTTTAACATGGGAACAGGTGGAGTTTGGTCAGCTTCTGAATTCTGTCAGTCCGCTTGTTTGCTCAATTACTGAGAGTCAAATACAAAAATAAATCACTCAGATTATGATGGTGTTTTGCAGAAACAGGAGAAAAGCTTTTAGTTAAGAAAAGCTGTAAAGAATGCGAAGAGGCCATTCAGTACCTTAATTCCATTCCACTGGAGCAGCAGTTGAGCAGCAGTTGGAGCCTGTTACTCTGGAGCATGTGGGGTACATATCTCAGCTGCTGAAGACTGGGATACAGGAAGAGGAGGCAATCACTCAATTGCACAGGATTAGGTCACAGGAACAGGAGGCATTCACTCAACTGCATGAGACTGGGACACAGGAACAGAAGGGTGTCACTCAACTGCTCAAGACTGGGGCACAGGAACAGGAGGCAGTCATTCAACTGTTCGGGACTGGGATACATGAACAGGAGGCAGTCACTCAATTGCACGAGAATAGGTCACAGGAACAGGAGGTATTCACTCAACTGCATGAGACTGGGACACAGGAACAGAAGGGTGTCACTCAACTACTCAAGACTGGGACACAGGAACAGGAGGCAGTCATTCAACTGTTCGGGACTGGGATACAGGAACAGGAGGCAATCACTCAACTGCATGAGATTGGGGCACAGGAACAGGAAGCAGTCAATCAACTGCATGAGACTGGGACACAGGAGCAGGAAGGTGTCACTCAACTGCTCAAGATTGGGACACAGGAACAGGAGGCAGTCACTCAACTGCTCGAGACTGGGTCACAGGAACAGGAGGGAGTCATTCAACTGTTCGTGACTGGGACACAGGAGCAGGAGGCAGTCACTCAACTGCTCGAAACTGGGACACAGGGAAATCTGGAGGCTAGTGAGGCCCGAGGATCCTGTTACGCAGGAACAGGAGGAGGTGACTCACTCCCCACCAGTATGGGACACTGGGAGAAAAGAGGGGTTTGCTTGGCACAAACAGAAATGTATGTTAAGTTGCATTAGTGGTCCATTCAACCCTGCCCCACCATTCACTAAGACCACAGCTGATCTGATTGTGATTCCCTCATTCCATTTTACGGAGACTGTTCTCTCTGCAGCCTCTGCGCCATTTGTTGGTCATGTTGCAGACCCAGATGCTGTAACAACAGTCACCATGACTTATCCAGAAGGATGGGTCTAACCGGATGAGTCAGGATTTGAAGGGTCCAGTCACAAGAATGAAAACAAAAAATAAAGGTATTGCCTGATGTTTGGTTCTCTCACATTCGCAATCCAACTCACATACCCAGCCCATCCATGATACTTTCAGGATGGAGCACTGTGTAGATCCGGCTAGCACACTGCTGACTGCAACTCAGCAATATCCAGAATGGAACTCTGTGCAGCCCACACCAATACTTGATCTATAATCATGGGCTAGATGTCCAGCGTGGGGAGCTGTGCAGACCGCAGTGGTTCATTCATATATAAACCCCGGCTGTTACATTGTTCGGTAACACTGTGTTAGATCGCTGCCCAGTGTGGGGAAACTTGCAGCCAATGTTGGATGTGACAGGATTTGCAGCTCCCATCCATTTACAGCTCCATATCTCCACTGTACCTTGACAAGGGGAGCCATGGATGTGAAAATCACTGCGATGGAGAGATGCAAATGGAAACAGTTTAATTATCAATAGTCCTGATTAAGGCAACGATCACATCTGTATTTAAAGTTGAAATAATTGAGATAATACCCAATGAGGTTTCGTGAATGGTGCAAAGTAGTTAGAGGGGGATGGTAATGTTATAGTGGTTGCACAATAAGCTTCCAAATCATCAATGGGAATTAGAGGAAGAAATATGCAGGGAGAGTGGGGAGACATGCAGGAACAATGTGGTTGTTATGATAGGTGATTTTAAATTTCCCAACATAGACTGGTACTTCCAGATGGTTAAGATCTTAGAAGGAATGTAATTTGTTAAGTGTGTTCAGGAAAGTTTCCACAAGCAATATGTAGAGTATTCTACTCGGAAGAGACAAATTCGACCTACCATTGGGAAATAGGGCAGGATAGGTGAAGGAGATAAAGTGGAGGAGCATTTTGGGAAAAGTGAAATAACCAGAATTACGAAGTGTGATTGGATACCTATAACCATAAAATAAGTGTAGATTTTTGTTTGGTCTGTGTAAAGCATGGTGACCGTTGCATGAAAGTATAAAGATGACGGAATATATTGTTAGGAGTGTCCGTCCCTATGGGAAATGCCCTCAAACAGGCGCTTGAAAAAAAACCGGGAAAAAGTGCCTGAATGCTGTCTGGTCAGTGACAGGAACCCAGGCCGTTTAATGACTGAAGGTTCCTGTAATATGGAGCTGAGAAAACCATCAGATTAGCCGGGACCTTATTAAATGTTAGAGCACATTTGAAGGGCTGAATGGCCTTAACATGGTTTGAATTGTGTGTTATTTAAAAAAAACATACATCTCTACTGCTTCCTCTTATGTGTTACACACTGGGACATTGCCATTTTCCTGGAACTAGGAATTATTTGGAACATTATCTGGAGCATTCCATAATCGGCATTCTCAAGAATATTCTATAACTTTGTGGGAGGTATTGCAAAGTTTTAAGCTGGTTGGAGTAAAGTATAGAGGGGATGTCAGAGGCGGGTTTTACACAGAGAGTTGTGAGAGCATGGAATACGTTGCCAGCAGCAGTTGTGGAAGCAGGGTCACTGGGGACATTTAAGAGACTACTGGGCATGCATATGGTCACAGAAATTTGAGGATGCATACATGAGGATCAGTGGTCGGCAGAACATCGTGGGCTGAAGGGCCTGTTCTGTGCTGTACTGTTCTATGTTCTATGTTCTAAATGGAAAATTCTTCCTAAGTAGTATGGCTTCTCCCCTATTCCTACTATTAAAAGACGAGAAATAAACCCAATCAAACCCGCCCTGCTGTAACATCAAATGTTCCTTGCCATCAAGGTACATCTCCTGAAATAGAACAACATCCACCCTTTCTGTTTTAAGACGAGAAAATACTTTTTTCCTCTTGACTGGAAGATGGCCTCCCTTAATGTTCCAGGTACACATTAAAGCACATCATTATCCATAACACACTGCAGCAACATTTCAACTCTAGAGTTTCACATTGAATTACACATCGCTGATCATTAATGAAAAAACTCATAGAGCCTAAAAACTGTACAAACTAAAACTACTACAACTAACAAGCTCTCAAAACTTTCCAAACCTAAACACATAAAAAACAAACAACGAAATAAAATCCAAAGTTCCAATGACACTCGAAAGGGGAATTTACCTGTCCTGGACCCCACCCCCTGCCAACTGGGGATGCTTACATATCTTAAAACTTTATCTTCTGCCCGCTACCAATATGGAATCCATGGCAATTAACAACAAAACCTGCCTTTCGGTCGGCACCTAGTCATCACAACTACCTTTGTAAATCCCTCCAGCTTGAGCTGCACCCCAGACACAAGCAAAGAAAGACAAAAAGAGTACTAATATTAATGAAGGAGGTACAAATGAGTACTCTACCCATCCCCGACTATAATTTAACACTGGTTAATACCAGAAAAAAACAACAAAATTTCTTTAAGGAGAAACATGATTATCTAAATATCCAGCTTACTTTAAAATGTCCACAAAGTTTTCGCTTTCTCTGGAGAGTCAGACGAGTTCGTGGATCCATTGAAAGCAATACAGAGCATCGCTGGGTACCGTAAGGAATACTGAATCCAGAGTTCCCTTACTCTTCTCTTGATGTCATCAAAAGATTTTCTTTCCTGAATCACCGCCGCTGAAAAGTCCTGCAAGAACATAATCCTGGAGCTCTCGTGAAATAAGCCTATTTGATCGTTCCCCTGTGTTCTGAAAGCTTCCATCAGTCTTTGTTTGTCCCCATAACTACGTAACCGCACAAGGACAGGATGAAGGCTTGGTCTGAGTCTGACTTCCGCGCCGTAACCCGATGAACTGTCTCACTCTTCACCCGTCCCTCTTCAGCTTCGAAGTGAAGGAATCGCTGCAGCCAGTTCTTGAAAAAACTCACCGGCTGACCACCTTCTGTCCGCGCCAGCAAACCGACGATGTGAATATTCTTCATCCTACCCCTGTTCTCGAGGACGTCATCTTGTTCAGTTAAGTTGCAGACCTGTTTTTCAAAGGCGAGGATCCTCTCCCGAGAGGAATCGATCACGGTCTCTGTCACTGCAGTTCGGCCCTTGGCATCGTCTGTTCTGTTTCTAAGGCTGTCACGTTGCTGCTCATGTTTTTGGAGCACGGCTGAGAGCGGCTGTAGCCACGGCTGAACGGTTCTTCAATCATGGCTTCAACAATTTCACGTAACTTGGTGAACTCAGTGACCAAGGGCTGGTGAGTGACTGGGTCGATTGAACGAGCAGAGGGGGTTGCAGCTACAGCCTCAGGCATGTTCGATGCTTCTGACGGGTGCACCGTGTGTTGGGACTTACTCTATCCTTTCCCATGTTTTGTCATTTCCACTTGACAAATCGGGATTAGTAAAGGTTCTATCGCTCTTCTAGTGTTGAATTTTAAGAAAATGGCAGGGATGGGATGGGTTAGAGAACCACTTTGTCCGTGCATTAATGCAAAGCCCAACAAAGCAGACCTTCTGGATCGCCGCCATCTTATATTCCTCCCTTAACATTTTATCGATATTATCATTTCATTTTGCATTATATTCCTGGAGGTTCTGAAGCCGTGTTATTTGATACCACTGTCTACATTTCCCCCCACACTGCACATTGCTGCCCATTCCTCGATAATCCTTGACTCTGTTGTTATTTATGAACCTCCCATCTGTGCCTCAAAAATATTCAATACTTCTGCCTCCAATGGTCTGTGGGGAAGAGTGTTCCAAAGACTCACAGCACTTTGAGAAAACAATTATAAACATTATGATCTGAGTGTGAGATTAGTTTTTTGTGTCTCCTTATGTGAGAAAGGATATAATTATATTGGAAGCAGTTCAGAGATATTTCATTTCACGTATTCCTGGGGTGAAGGGCTTATATTATGAAGGCCTTAACAGGTTACTCTTGGAATGAGAATGAAACATATAAGAACTTGATAAGAGTGGATTAGGTATGTACCCACTGAATATTTGTATAGTCCAAATTTATTGTCATTGTCATAGAATCTCTACAGTGTGGAGGCAGGACATTCCGTCCATGAAGTCCGCACTGATCCACCAAACAGCATCCCACTTGGACGTGCCCCCCAATCTTATCCACGTAACCCTGCATTTCCCATAACTAACCCACCTAACCTACGCATCCCTGGGCACTATGGGCAATCCGCTTTAAACTGCACATCTTTGGACTGTGGGAGGAAACTGGAGCAATGAGAGGAAAGCCCTAAAGGCACAGGGAGAATGTTCAAACTCCACATAGAGGGTCGCTCGAGATTGGAATTGAACCCAGCTCCTTGATGATGTGAGGAAGCAGTGCTACCCACAGATCCACCATACTCCTCCGGTATTTCTGTGAGTAACTTGTGGCTGACTAAAGAAATCTGCCTGACTTGTTCTTATCACTGAACCTGACGAAGTCTGAGACCTTTATTATCGGCCATATCACCAACCTGCTTACATTTCAAATTTGTTGTGATCAGTGGAAGAATGGGACTAGAAAAAAAAGGAGTGACACCCTCCATTATCAGTCACAACTGGAGAGAGAAAAAAATCACAAAGTGGGAATTCATTCAAGTGGGAATTCTCTTTCTCAGAAGTTTGGGATGGCTGAATCTTGATATTATATTTTTATATTATAGTATATTATATTGTCTGATTTTCCATAGACAGGTGAATCAGGGATAATGGTGCATGGAGAGAAAAGTGCAGTTGGAACCACAATGAGATGAGCCACGACTTTATTTACTGGTTGAGCAGTGTCAAAGGGCCGAATGGCCCACTCGTGTCCCTCAGCCCTTTGTTCTGATGTTCTATTCAGCCCTTCGGACCTGCTACACAAGGGCAAATCAAGTCCACTCCGATGGTTAGGTGCAGTTTTTGAAATGTACTTGGAAAATCCAGGCTGGGTCAGGAAGTGACACTAACCCCCAATCTCTGTTTCCAGACTTCCCCTCTCCGCAACGTCTGCTCCAGATGTCGGTCATGTTACAGACCCAGATTTGCTGTGAATATAGCCCCCATACCCCACCCAGCACGAACTTAAACAAATACTCTGCTCACCCGAATATAGCATTTCACAACAAACCTTCCGGGAAAATAACCAGTTACTTTGCAAAAGCATGACATGTGAAATTAATAAATAGGAACAAGAGTAGGTTATTCGGCCCCTCAAGATTGCCCTGTCATTAATTACGAACATGGCTGATCTACTCCAGGTCTTACTCCACTTTCTTGCCAACTCCTTGTATCCCTCCACACCTCTCTGGGTTAGGGAATTCCAGACATTCACTACCTTCTGAGAAAAGACATCACTTTGCATCTCAGATAGAAATCGATGTTCCATATTCGGTATCTATGTCATCGAGTTCGAGACTCCACTCAAGAATGGTAACAATGTCTCAACATCTACCTTCTCAAGTCCCTTCTGTGTCTTGTATTTTTCAGCAGTATCACTCCTCATTCATTTAAAGCCCAATGAATAATCGCCTCTCCATTTTAGAGATTCTCAATAATACAACCCTTTCATCCCTGGAAGCCGGCTAATGCACCAACCTAGTTACTTGCTGCATCAGCATGCTGACTTTATGTTTCATATACAGGAACACTCCAATCCCTTTGTACTGTTCTTTTTCTGGAAGTCCTCTCCATTAAATAACTGCCTGCCTTTTGATCCTCAGTGTCATCCTCGAACTCGGATGTATACTCAGTTCCCTCCTTCAGACTATCAGTATAGAGTGTAAATAACTGAGGTTTTCCAAATTAAGCTAGTCCCATCTGCTTTCATTTGGCTCATATGCCTCTACATTTTTCCCATCCATGTGTTTGTCCAAATGTGTTTGAAATGTTTTAGCTGTACATGCATCTACCACTCTTCCTCTGGCAGCTCATTCCATACCCACACCAGCCTCTGTGTAAAAACATTGCCCCTGCGTCCCTTGTAAATTTTCCCTCTTTCACCTTAAACCTATACCTTTATCATGAAGATCCATTAATCCTGACTCTCCAAATTCTATACGTTAAGCAATCATCCCATAATAATACATTCTCCATCACCCTACGAGCTTCTGTCTTGTGTAAGGACTTTATTTTGTAATACCTTGTGGAAAAAACTGTGGAAAGCCTGGTGTCTACCAGATCCCCTTTATCAAGTCCGCTTGTTATATTTTCAGGCATCTCCAGAAATACTTCCATGATTTTACAGGGCAAAACATATTTTCCCTTTCACAAAACCACTCTGAACCTGCGTGAAGCTTTTCTAAATGTCCATGTGAGCCAGGTTTTCCAAATTAAGCTAGTCCCATCTGCTTTCATTTGGCTCATATGCCTCTAAATGTTTCCCATCCATGTGTTTGTCCAAATGTGTTTGAAATGTTTTAGCTGTACATGCATCTACCACTCTTCCTCTGGCAGCTCATTCCATACCCACACCAGCCTCTGTGTAAAAACATTGCCCCTGCGTCCCTTGTAAATTTTCCCTCTTTCACCTTAAACCTATGCCTTCTACGGCTGAACTCCCTCATCCTGTGGAAAAGACCTTGGCTTTCACCCTATCCATACCTCTCATTATTTTAGAAACTTCCATAATGTCATCCCTCAACCTTCTACACTCCATCCAATACTAACTTCAAGAACAAGCATTTAAAGATAAATACTGCAAATTTGAAACTATAGTAAACATGTTAGGTAAACAATACTCGGCCCAAAATTCATACTGTGATTTGTTTTTTCTCCCTATTACTATACTCAGGCAGCATGAAACGCTTATTAGTGCCAATAAGACGTCAAGCACCTGATATCCTTTGTCTAAAGGGGGCGATGATCTCGACAGTGAAAACGTATTTATGGCCAGATCTTTATAATGCCACATAGTCAACATTCTGACTCCTGGTATCCCTATGAGGTTGTGTGATTGTGTTTTCTTTATCTTGCACTCAATAGAGAGAACCCATTTCTCCATTCACACCTTAATTTAAACCCATTTTATATCATCTTATCATTCACCATTGCTAAAAGCCGGTTTATCTTTGCCACCCCCTCTTTTCCCTGTCATCTATCTCCCACCTCTGCAAAGCTATTAAAAATCCAAGTTTCCAATCCTTTTCAGTTGTGAAGAAGTGTCACACTGGGCTTGAAATGCGAACGCTGTTTCTCTGTCTCTGCAGATGCTGACCGATCTGCTGAATTTCTTCAGAAATGAATAGGCACAGAACAAATTTTCACAAAACAAATAACTATGGATACTGGGAATAAAAATACTAAAATTGCTTGAGAAACTGGGAGCTTTGTCGAGGGTCACTGTACCTGAAAGATAAACACTGCATTCATTCCAGAAGATGGTTCAATTTCTTCAGCAATTTCTGTTTTTGGACAATTTCCAAAGAAGTATGTCAAAGATGCTCAAACATCCTGTCCAACATGGAGTGTCGTACACTGCGAACTGAACAATAACGCATGGTGGACAAGTTCCTTGACTATGAAACTACACAAGTCTGGCATCACTGACACTACAGAGCTCTTAATCATGGTTAGGGAGAAAAACAGAGGGAAACACATTCACTTCAAATACAGAAGCTGGCATTGTGGGAGAGAAGCGATTTAGATCATTACTGTAAATGGATTGAGTTAAAATACCAAATTAGAGGTGTGACGCCAGGGAGAGGCTCTCAGCAGAATGAGAATATGAAAATGCAAGTGTTATCGCATCAGAAACCAGGTTAGGTAGAGAATATAGGGCTGATGGGTGAATGGGTCTCGGTGTGAACTGGGGGACAGTCAGTAGAATTGAATTGTAGATATTGCAACTCAAACTGGGTTATCATTTGATGTTGCAGCAACAGCAGAAGCAGAACTGTATTCAACGACAACCCGGCGATAATTCATCAGTCTACCATTGCCATCAAGCCGATCCATGGTTCAGTGATGAGTGTGGCTGAACATGCCAGGGTCTAAATCACGTGGACCTAAACCTGTTGACAACCCATTAAAGCGACCACACTGAACTGGTTAAATTCCGACCAGCAGAACTAATGTCTGATGGAGAGGGGAAATGATCCCAAGACTAACAGATCAGATCTGAGCTCTGTCGTTCTGCCAAATCCAAATAATAATGTCGATGGATTATTAAACAATTTACTGGAGGAGGGGACTCCACAAATATCCTCATCCTAAATATCGGAATAGCTCTGTACGTCAGTGAAAAAAGTCAATGATGTGGTGTCTGCACTATCCTCAGCCAGACGTGTTGAATGGATGTTCCACCTCACACTCATCATGATTCCCACAGAAGCACAGATGTCAGTCTTCAACCAATTCGAGTCGCTGCACGTGACATGAAGAAACAGCTGAACACAGTAGATACGACAAAGGCAATGGGCCCTGACACCATTCCTGCAATAGGACTGAAGACTTGTGCTGCACAACAAGCCGTGTCCCTGGGGAAGCTCTTTCGTTCTAGCTCCAACTCTAACATCTCCCTGGCAATGAGGAAAATTACTCAACTATGTCCAGTCCCTTAATAGGATAAAAATTACAATCTGCCCAATTACCACACCCTCAGTCCCATCACGAAGTCAAATTGGTGGGAATACTTTTTGGTAGAGCTGTCAAGTAGCAGCGAAATAATCAGGTCGGTGTGGTTTCCGATAGGTCCCCATGTGGAGATGGTGCTGTTGTGAACATATCATTGGATTACGAATCCAGGCCAGGTCAATGCTCTGGCAGCTGGTGGAAGTTAAATATCATTAATAAAGTATTGAGACCTAAAATCTGGTGTAAGTAATAGTGATCTTGTGTCCAATGTTGATTGTAAACATCGATCTCCTTCACCAATATACTTTCAGGAAGAGAATCTCCCGTACTTTCCTGGTCTGGCCAAAAAGTGACTCCAGACGCGGAGACATGGTCTCTGAATCGGCCACGTGAGACACTCAATTGTATCAAACTACTCTGAGGTCTTAAAGGATAAAACCTGACAGAACACCCGGCATTAACCTCGTTATCAGAAAAGGGAATGGGAAACACAGTCCTGTTGACCCTGCATAGACATCCTTCCTAACATCTGAGAGCTTGTGACAACGTTTGCAGAGCTTTCCCACAGACTGCACAGAAGCATCGGGAGAGGAGGAGGTCATTCAGCACATTGAGCTTTCCCCATGCTATTTCATGGCCGAACATCTCCTCAATGCAGTTTTCCCCACACAATGCTCATATCCCAAAATATGTTTGAACATTATGAACTATAGTGCCTTCGGCCATTCAATATATAGGGAGTTCACTGATAATGTTTGTTTATTAAGTGCGATTTGACTGCAATGCGATTCGTGAACCATTTTCTATAAAGTGAACTATCATCCCTGCTTCCAAGCTGTCACACCTTGTTAGATTTTTATTTATCTCACTGAGATCTCCACTCATTTTCCTAAAGCCCATGGAATACAGGCCCAGTCACCCCAAACTCTGCTCCCACAACTAAGTGTCATCCCAGAGATCAGTCTGTCATCCTTCACTGCACTCCCTCAATGCCAGGTTTGCCCTTTATTAGGTAAGGACACTAAAACTGCACACAATACTTCACAATGTTCGAGATGGGGTCCCACCAAGGCCCTGTTCAGTTGCAGTAAATGACCCTTACTCCTGTATTCTAAATCCCCCTGAAATGAAGGTGAATAAACCATTTATGTGGCTACCTGCTTTCTGCTACTGCAATATTGCTTTCAGTGACTAGTGTACAGGGAGATCCAGATTCTTTTCAATGTTACAGCTCCCAACTTGCTTGGTCTATGTACACTGTATACGGCATGCCAATGCCATTCCCAATATTGACTTCCGTGTTCAGAACTCACTGCCCGACATGGAATCGGAAGGCTGCGCAGAAATAAACAAAAATGCAGCTTAAGTTCATTTATAGATCAACAATTTTCAACCAATACCTTTTCAAGTGATAGGCTGCCATTCAATTGATCCCATCAATGTACACAGCCTCTCATCTCTGCCATTGCTTTCCATCTGCCAGGTATTTGCCCAGTCACTCCACTTGTCTCAATCAACTTGGAGCCTTTTTTTCCATTCTCCTCATCCACTCACAAGCTGACATCGTTTAGAGCTGTCAGCAGTTTTGGGAATATTGCAATTGAGCTCCTCAACCAAAGATATGATGTGTATCGGGATTAACTGGATCCCAAAACCCGATCCTTGTTATATCCTCCAAGCCTTCCATTCAAAAAACATGATTTTGTTCATACTCACTGTTTCCTGCCAGCTCTCCCATTCTAAAACCATGACCATATATTAGCCCCAGTCCCATAGGATTCGAATTTGCACAATAGGATTGGGGCTTTATCAAAAATCTTTCTGAGATTCCAATCGTATTGCGTTGATACCTTCTCCATAATTTTGCTAAAAGCCATTTTCTCAAACATGATTCCTATTTCATAAACCTCTGTTGAATTTGTCTATGCCCATTAAGTTCAGTCCAATATTTTCTCTAAAACTATTTAGTTGCTAATTTCATTCTATTCCCTTTATCTCACCAGACTAAAGTTCCCTCGTATTACAAGGAACTTTTTTTTTTTTCTTCTTCTGTGAAGGCATAACCGAAATATTTGCTCCATTGATCTGCTATTTCCCGGTCCTCAATTATCTGGTATTAGACTGTAAGTAAGCTGTACCTTTTTCTCTTAATTTTGCCATTGGCGTATTTTCAGAAGATATTGCAAGTTCACTCATATACACTGTGATAAGATCTTCTTCAGAAACCCATCAATTCCTATCTTGAGCTGCTGAATGATTGACCTTCCACAGCCATACAATCACAGAAGCACAGACTCTGTACTATCAGAAATAAAGCACGGTCTACATTAGCCCTACTTTCCAACACAAAACCTGTCGCTGTGAATCTTATGGCATTTCAAGTGCACAACCATGTATTTTCTAATGGTTTTGAGGTTAACATGACAATTCCCCTCTCACGAAGTGCATCCCAGACCCAAAGACACTTTGCTTGAAAAACAGTCCTCAAATCCTCACTAAGCCTCAAACCCTTCATTTTAAAAGTGTGTCCCTTTGACTAAAAGGACCAGCTGCTGTCTATCTACTCCGTCCATATCCCTCGTAATCTTATCCTCCTGATTCACGTCCCCCTTAGCCTTCTCTGCTCCAAAGTAAACAGTCAGAGCTTATCCAGGCTCTCTCCATTGCTGATATGCTCCATCCCAGGGAAAATCCTGGTGAGTCTCCTCTGCACCCCCTCCAGAAGAATCTCATCATTCCTGTAATGTAGCTCCCAGAATTACACACAGTATTCCATCTTGGCTAATGCAAGTTCCACATAGCTCTTATAATCTATGCTTCGATTTGTGAAGGCTATGTTTACGCTCCCGTACGCTTTCTCAAATTGTGTGTTACCCTGTCCAGCCACATTCGGGGATGTATGGAGAAGCACCCGCTCAGCTTCCTAGTATGCTACCATTCATTGAATCCTTGCCTGTCTGGTTCCTTCTTCCAAAGTGCATTACCTCATATTTATCAGGGTTACATTCCATCTGCCATTGATCCACACATCTGACCATTTTCTCTGTATTGATGTGACCATCTGACCATTCCATCTATATCTTTCTGCAGCATAAGGCCTTCCTCCTCACTGTCATCTACCCAGCCAATATTTGTATCAAACACAAACTTACTTATGATACTCCCCACCCACCCCTCGTCCATATTCACAGCTGCATCCTTTATGATAAGGTTTAAAATCACAAAACATCAGCTTGTAGTCTAACAGGTTCATTCAGAGGCACGAGCTTTCAAAACGTTGCTTCTTCGTCAGTTGGTTGTGCGCTTTAATGAAGCACTTTGAACCTAGTGCCGCCGAATAAACTTTTTGGACTATAACCTGGTGTTATGCAATTTTTAGCTTTGTCCACCCCAGTCCAACACCAACACCTCAGAATCACAAATATTAAGAGACACAGCACTGATCCCTGTGGTACACCATAGGAGACTAGCCTCCAATCGCACAAACAGCCTTCTCCCACCACCCTCTGTCCCCTACCACTAAAATTGATTTGGTTGCAACTTGGCAAGTCACTAATGAGTCCTAGCTGTTCCCTGGTTATTCTGTTCCGCTGGAGACACTTGTAGAATATCTGGAGATTCTCCTGAATCTTGCCTACCAGTAGGTATCCATGCCCCTGTTAGCCAGTCCCCTCCAAGTGATGAATTTCCTCCTTATTGCAGTCTTAACTGGCCTGTCCCAGATCCTGCCATTATTTGCCTTGAATGTGGAATAGAGAGCAAGGGAAGCATTCTGTTAATTTCCAACTTGTCAGATGTTTTGTGAATTAACTAAATTTCACTGTGACCCACCTCTCATTCTTTGAAACTCTAGAGAACAGAGGCCGAGTTTCCTCATTAGGCAATCTCACCATCTGAGGGATTAATCTGGAGATGTCCATTGCACTTACTCTCAGGTCAGTATATTTATGAGATTTAGTCACCAAAACTGTACACAATACTCCAGGTACAGTCCCACCAACACGCAGTGAAACTGTTTCAACATGTCTTTACATCAATGTTCTGACTCCCTTAATGAAGGCGAACCAAACTTTAACTTTCCACTTACATATATTCCTCCAAATACCCTTCACATTCATTGCATTTACGAACTCACTGAGATCTTATAGAAACCTTTCCGAAAATACAATATATGCCACTTCCACTGGTTCCCCATTATCTATGCTGTAAGAAACATCTTCAAACAATTCCGAAGTTTATCAATTATGATGTTTCTTTCAGAAATGCATGCAGATTTTCTCCATTATTGCTGTTAATTTTCAAATATCAAAAAGGTCATCCTGTGTAATAGATTCCAACAGTTTCCCTACAAATGTCAAGTTAACTGGTCTACAGTTCTCCACACTATGTCTTTTTCCCTTTGTAGCTGTTTGGATCCCTTCCATTCATCTATAGTTTATCCACAATAGTTTCCGGTCTCTGCAAAATGTACAGGAAAATAAAACACAGTCGTCGACAGTGCAATTAATACTACTATTGGTGGTTAATTTCCGACATTTTGATATGAAGTATATCTTAGCAATGCTCAATCCAGCTACATGTTCAAGTACTACCTTGTTACTGATATGAATTGACTTTGTTTTTGGCTCCAGGAGTCCGATATGATCACTTGGTATTACTGGGTGATTTTCTGAATTTTCCTCCATGAAGACAGATGCAATTTAAATGGTTATTTTCTTGGCCATTTCCCTGTTCTCCACAAGGACCTCTCCTCTCCCGTTTACAAACTTCCACATTTGCCATTGCTTTTTGTTTCCTTTGAAATATAGATCGTAGATTGATGCAGTCTTTGTGTTCCTGTTTGTTCGCATGCATATTCGCTTTTTGATTCCTTTATCAGTTTCATGGCCTTCCTTTCCTGGATCGTTAATTTCTGAGAATTCTCAGGTTTCCACAATAGCTGGAATTCTTCTGAAGTCACTTCCTACGATTAACATATTTTCTAATTTGTTATGTTAATCATCACTAAGTCACTTTCTCACTCTTTGGTGTTTGTACCTGAAATAAATAGATGCATGTTTCAGACTTTGCAGTATTTCCAAAAACTCCTGGTCCTGACCAGTTATATTCAGGAACACAGCAGGAGGACAGAGAAAAAATTGTTGGAGCACTGCTTGGCTCTTTTCCATCATCTCTGGCCAACGAGTGCCGTCCTGGACGACTGGAGTGTAGAGAATACTGAGCCCGTATTCAAGAAATGCTACAAAGATAAACCTGGGAACTAAAGACTAGTAATCTTAAAATCTAGTGGGTAGGTTACTTTAGAAGATTCGGAGAGATTGGATATACATGCATTTGGAAAGACAGGGTGTGGTTCGGAGTAAGATTAGAATGGTGCTGGAAAAGCAGAGCAGGTCAGGCAACATCCGGGGAGCAGAAAAATCCTCGGATGACCAGCAACATTGAGGAGGTCCAGGTGCTATACGTAGTTTAGGTTGATTCCAGTAAGGCCTTCAGTAGGTTTCCACATGGTACGTTGCTCCGGAAGGTTAGATCGCATGGAATTGAGAGGGAGCTGGCAAATTAGGTACAAAATTGCCTTGATGGTAGGAAGGAGAGATTAATACTGGAAACATGCTGGTCAGACTGGAGGCCTGTGAATAGTGGAATGACTCAGGGGTTGGTACTGGGACCACAGTGGATGCACCCAGTCTTTTTTCCCAGGGTTGGGCAATCACAGATTAGAGGGCATCAGTTTAAGGTCAGAGGGGGCAGAATTAAAGGGAACTTGAGGAACAACTTTTTAACACAAGAGCTGTTACGCATATGGAATGAGAAGTGGTTGAGGCGGATACATTAAAAATATTTAAAAGGCATTTGAACAAATGCATGGATAGTAAAGGATTAGAAAGATACGGGGCAATGGCAGGGAAATGGGTTTAGCGTGGATGGGCATTTTGGTCGGAATGGACCAGTTTAGGCCGAAGGGCCTGTCTCCGTGCTGTCTGCCTCTATGACTGTAACAAGCATTGCTTGTCTCCCAGTGAATATTATATTGTACTTTCCAAATTCACTGAAGATATCTTGACACTCTAGCCTCCAGTCTTACATGATGTTTGACTGGAATATTCAAGCATTCTAAATTGTATGCAGACACCTTGTAAACTGCACCTTATAAATGCCATGTTGACATTGCTGGCTATTGGTTCACATCTCCCATCACCAATTGCTCTAGTGAAGTCAGTTGTGAGGGAGAATAAGAATATTTTCTTTTCGTAGGCTACTTGATTCTGCTCTGTTGTCCGTTTACTATGCTGTAACCATCTCTCCAAAAATCCCTCCACACCCTCCCCCCCAAAAAATAAAGAATCACAAACAGGATGTTGTTACTGTGCTGATCGCTCCTTCACGGGAACAAACGCTAGCGAACACACTGTCATTAGGCACAGTCGCTCTGAACATTGACAGGAAATGTGAACTTCTCTGAATGTTCCTCTCATTACTCTAATAAGGCAACTTTGGAACTTGCATAGGGAATATGCTTTAGTAATTTATTTATATAAATTGACAGACTCCTATATGCAGTTTTATTTGCTGTAAACCGTATTTTTATGCATTTTGGCTTCAGTCCAACACTAAAAGTGATAATTACAATGAACGTATTCATTTAGACTTATGAATTAATGAGTCAGGTTCGAATGAACATGTTATTGGCTGGGAGATAGTGCGGAATGGGAGCAGTGGCTGTGGAAACTGCATGGGGAGTACAATGATATTCCCCAGTCATCATTCCTCTTTCTGACAGACAGAATTAAATCTAATGCATAACAAGGAAACAGGCAACATTTGGGAGATGCAATGCTGAATGACAATGTGAACTATAAGGATAACATTAAATGTGATAAAGTGAACTATATTTTATATACATACCATTTAATCATTGGGTGTAGAGATTGAGTAGGGTCACCGGACCTGAAACATTCACTTTGATTTCTCTTCACAGATACTGCCAGACCTGCTGAGCTTGCCCTCTAAGTTCTGTTTTTCTTTTTGTTTGAGATTTATCATATTGTTCATATCTGGCAGGATACTTACAATTAAAAGCAGACACTCGTAACAAGATGTGAAGGGCAATGGGGACAATACAGGAGACTAACAGTAGAGATATAGTCATTCCAAGCTGGAAGAGATCATGGGCTACGTTTCCCCCACTTTTGCTGTAAATAATTCTGTGATATGTAATCAAAGCCTTTGGAGAGGAGGTAGACAAGCTAGTTCAACAAAGGTCACAGAGTGCGCCACCATCAATAATCTATTCCTATTATCTCCTGAAATTTCAGCTGCCTCTAAAATGTCTTTTCAAAATAAGCGGAGTCCCTGAGATTTACAGGATAATCAGAAAAATATTCTTTTTTCCTTTGAATATCAAACAAGAAACAGATTTCGGCTGTAGCACAGGTGTCACGGACACACCAACTATAATAGGAACAGGAAAGGACTATATTGTCCATATGTAACCAGCATGTAGCCCTGTCAAGAAAATGAAATATAGTGATACGGAAACATGAAATACAAACAGAAAATGATGCTAGAAGCGCAACAGATGAGGAAGTATCTGCAGCGAGAAACAGAGTTAACATATCGAATATGATGTGACACCGTTCTGAAAAAGTCAGATTGAAATCAAAGGTTAATTCTGTGTATCTCTGCTCAGAGGGTGCCAGACCTGCTGAGTTTCCTCTATCGACTTCGTTTTCTTTCTGAACTGTGACAAATTGACTGATCTGAACGATACAATCAAAGCTGCTGTCTCAGTTGAATCTCGAATATTTGTTTATGGACATTAAATGAGAAATTACAATGTTCCTATGTTTGACAGAGCTCCAAATATCCATAACGTATTGCATTGTGATACAAAACATTGTGAAACATCGTTGAAACAAAAACCGAAGTTGCTGCAAAAGGTCTGCAGCATCTGTGCAGGGAAATCAGAATTAACGTTTCTAGTTCAGTGGCCCTTCCTCAGAACGGATGTAGCCTTTAAAATGTTGTTTAATATACAGCAGAAGCTGAATAGCTGTTAATGGAGACTGTTAGTAGCTAACAATAGGGGGTGAGTAATGGAAGGTCATGTGAGAACTAGGCCGAGGTATGGGTAGGGGGCATTGAGGAGTTCAGTCCCTAAAATTATGGAACATTTTTTGAGTCTGAAGGGCTGCAGGGTCCACCCGCGGAAAATGAGGTGTTGTCCTTCCAGATTGCGTTGAAATGCCCTGGAACACTGCAGCAAGCCTGACGCAGAGATATTGGCCAGGGAACAGGATGGGGTATTAAACTGGCAGGCAACTGGAAACTCAGAGTCTTTTGCATAGTTACAGCTTGGATATTCTGTGAAGTAGTCACCCAGTCCACCTTTAGTTTCCCCAATGTAGAGCAGACCACAATGTGAGCTGGGAATGTAGCAGACCCGATTGTGGGAAATGTTGATAGGATGCTGCTTCACCTGGAAGGTATGTTTGGCCTTTGGTTAGTGACGAGGGAGGAGGTAAATTGGAAAGTGTAACACCTCCGGCAGGGGAAAGTGAAGTGTACCTGTGGTGGGGGCTGGGGGAGATGGTGTGTTGGGGGGGTGGGGGGGAAGGTGTGGGCAGTGAATAACGAGCGGACCAGGGTGTCCTGGAGAAAATGGTCACTTCAGAAAGTGGAAAAGGGAGATGAGGCAAATATGCATCTCGCTGGAGGTGGGGGAATGCAGACTGATGATCTTCTGCATCTGAATGCTGGTGAGATGTTAAGTAAGGACAAGGGGAACGCTAATGTTGTTGCAGCAGGGAAGAAAGAGGCTGAGGGTAGCAGTGCATGAGGTGGGTCTGAACTGGTTGAGGGCCCTGTCAATCACAATGCTGGGGAGTTCTCGGTTGAGGAAGAAGGTGGACATTTCAGAGGCCACATTTTGAAGCTGACATCATCAGAAGCAATGCAGTGGAGACGGAGGAACTGGGAGAATGGAATGGAGTATTTGCAGGAAACAGGGTTTGAGGGTGTATACTCCAGGTAGCTGTGGGAGTCGGTAGTTTAATAGTGGATATCAGTGACCGGCCTATCCCCAGAAGTAGAAGCAGAGATGTCGAGGAAAGGAAGGGAGGAGTCAGAGGTAGACCAGGTGAAAGTGAGGGAAAGGTGAAAATTGGAAACGACGAACTTTTCCAATTATTGACAAGAGAGAGGAGCAGCAGCGATGATATCATCTATGTATTGGAGAAAGAGTTGTGGATTGGGGGCTGGAATAGAACTGGAACAAGGAATTATCTACGTACCCCATGAAGGAACAGGTATAACTTAGGCCCACGTATGGGAGGAGCAGGCTGAAGCAATAGGTCTGCATGGGCAGATCTGTTTGTAGATTTTCAGGAGGAGATAAAAGCGAACTCTGCTTTCAGAGGACCATCAGCTTCGGGACTGTTAGGTGGGGGTGAGTGGGTGCGGGGAGGGGGGGCGGTGAGGTAGTGAGTGGGAATCTCGAGATGAAATTTGGTCAGATTTAGTAAATAAAATAACCTGATTTGCCATGGTAGGGTTATGGACCAGCAGGTGATACGTGGAGGTATCTGAGAGCTGGCACTCAGCCTCTGAAATGTAGAGGTGAGTCCACCAGGCTACAGCAGCGCCAACCTTATTGGCACAGGCTAAATAACATAGTCAGTGTTGGATCGAAGCATACAGCGTACAGTCTGTTCAGATGGTGATAGGTTGGATAGGGTGAGGGAGATACAGAGAATGTAAGACAACCAAACTCCCATGGAGCGTTCTCAATGAACAGATTGAGCTCAAGTAAACGCCAGAGGAATGGGTCCAGGGGGGTGGAGAGTGTTGTAGCTGGACGAAGGGTCAATGGGATGGGGAGTGGACTCTTGCCCAAAGAAATGGACACCGAGGAGAAGATGTTGGAAGAGGATTTCAACATGATGTCGTTCCTGAAATTCAATAAGGTGGGGCACAGAGGGATAAAGCTGAGAAATTTGCTGAGTACAGAACATTCAGCATTAGAGTGTGGAAGGTTAGGAGGGATGGTGAATACACGACAGGCTTGGGGGAGGGGATGGGCTCAGATTGCATGGCATGGGTGGGGTGGCAGGTTCCAGAGGCTCACAGGCATCTCTAAGTTATTCCATCTTGTGGGCCTCGTATATCTGGCGAGCATGGCAAATGAGCTGGAGAATGAAGTAAAATTGGGGAATGGTGCAGCCTTGAGCCAATGTGATGTGATGCTGGTGGACAGAGAAAATGTTGATCTCAGTGGCACTAACATCGCACGATCAGTCCTCAGAAAGTAAATGATTGAAAATAATCGGAATCGTTATCTTATTGTAATGCTCTGATTTCATTGGGGTGACACTCAACCAGCAAGGTCTTACTTTTCTGAGACTTTAGACCAAACAGTGAAAACTATATGTATCTTGATGTTATTAATAAAACAAATCCATCCATTGTTTTGGAAGGCACTAGCAATGGCAGAGTTTATTTGTCATTCCCAATAGCTCTGGGGAAGGTGTCATTGTTCATTGAGGAAATTACCAGCACAGAATTTCCTCTGATTCCCGTTAACCACAATTTGCTGAGGGTGAATGATGCTACATGACTCAAATGCTATTTTAATGGCAAGGGAAGTTACTCTGATCTCACCTCAACTGACATTGGAAAATCAGTTAAAATACTAAAAAGAAAAAGGATAGAACACGGCTTATTGAGCAACGTGGTCACTGTCCTCGCAACGTTTAAGGACAAACAGATACATGGACTTCTGATTCTGAGGAGAGGTGTTTCCTATTTGGGATGAGGCTGTTTGGTTAAGCGCTGTGACAGAGAGACAGAAAAAAAGTTCCACTCTGTATGGGGAAAAAAACCCACCCTATTCTCGGTGCATTGGACAATGACAGACATACACTATTGGACATTGGGCATTGATCATCTCAATCTCATCATTCACTGATGACCAACAGCAGCACAGAAGCCAGGAGCTCCCTTCACCCTAGTTGGAAAGCAAAAACGGGTAAGGGATGGCTAGTGGAAGTGGGAGTGTCTAGGGAATTGGTGTAAATTACAGTGGGAGTGGCAGAAGAAGGGTGTGAAGAGCTATCATCAGTGGAAGAGTATGTGGCAGCAGAAGGGGTAGTTCAACGGAAGTAGGAGTGTAAAGAAAGAGTAGGAAGGGGAGGAAGAATGGCTAATGAAGTTTTAGTGACTGGGTAAAGCTTGTTTTTGTAAAAGTGAGGTTGGGTGAAAACCACCACTGTTCAGGAAAATTGGGGTCTGATTACATTGAAAATTAAGATTTGACGTACTTCCTTTTCTATCACTTGATTCTTTATCATATTGTACATTCACTCTGTGGTTTTGTATCTCCATCAAATGCAGGTGATGTGGGTTTTTTTATCCCCTGGTGCTGTGTCTCAACATTTTTGAATTTTATTAACAGTATGTATTTGCTTCCAATTTAAGGTAGACATGAGAATATGATTTGATCTCCTGCAGTTTGTCCATAACATAGAATTTAATTGAATATTTCTCCTCATCACATTAACTGATTCAAGCAATGAATCTGTGTCCATCCTGCAGATGAAAAGTTTCTTCACTTCTGACTATTGTTACAAAGGACAGTGCCACACAAAAGGCTGATGTTCCAGTGCAAGGGGCCAAAACCGTAGTTCATGCTAAATTAGTTACAAGCTTTATGAATCAGACATGCTGAGGGACAGAGTGTAAAAGGTAAATTTACCTTTGTGTCGAAAATGGTATTTGCAGCACACTCATAATAGGTGTTAACTACATCACTCTGTAAATTTCCCAAAATAAGAACAACAAGAGACTGGAATTCTTAATTATTCCTTTGTGAATAACATCTGGAGAACAGGAAGGAAATCAAAGTTTGTTTGTGATATTCATAAATGATTTTGGTGAGAATGTGGAAGATGGATAGCCTTGGAATGATAACTAAAGTTGGGATGACACAAAGATTAGCCGAGTTCTTCACAGTGAGGAGGAAAGAGTTAGGCTACAGGACGATATAAACACGTAATTTCTGTTTCCAGATTAATGGCCGATGAAGTTTAATACTGATAAATGTGAGATAAATCTGAATTAACAAGACAAGTGAATACTCAAATTTTGAAGGGCGAGGGCTTATCTTGCTCCTTTTTTCTTTGCAGCATGGAAGTTTGAGGAGGGAACCTGGTACAGGTGTACAAGAGCATAAAGGGTATGGAAAGGATGAACAGACAGCAGCTGTTTCCCTTACTCGAAGGGTCAAAAACAAAGGGATAAATACTTAGATTGAAAGACAGGGGATTGAGAGAGGGTTTGTGGAGTCTGTATTGAACAGAGAGGGAGGCACAGACATAGAATATAAAGTTCCTATGTGTGGAAACAGGCCCCTTCAGTCCAACAAATCCACACTGACCCTCCAAAGCGTAACCCACCTAAACATGTTCCTCCTATATTTACCCCTGACTAATGCACCTAACCTAAACATCCCTGAACATTTTCGGCAATTTAGCATGGCCAATTCACTTAACCTGCACATCTTTGGATTTTGGGAGGAAACCGGAGTACCTAGACGAAATCCACGCAGACAATGTTCAAAATCCATACAGGCAGTCTCTCAAGGCTGAAATAAAACCTGAGTCCCCAGCGCTCGAAGGCTGGAGTGCTAGCCACTGAGGCGCCGTTCTGTCCAAGGTGACTTGTGTCTGGAATGCATTGCCTCGGCTGGTGATTTATCAGGTAATCTCACAAACATTTCAAAAAGCCTTTGGATATGCACTTGGTGGTGCAGGCTCGCATTTTCATTCAATTATGCTATGTGGTGTCAGTCACGAACACTCAGATATATTCTGAAGCAATAGTTAAGGACAGTTCCTGGTTTGTTCCATTGACTGTACCCAGTGAGTGAGCCTCCTGTGAAGTGCTAGTGTTATCTCCCACTTTCTATTTAAGTGTTTCGGTTTCCTCGAGTTGATAATGTAATTTCCTGAGTCGACGATGTAATTTCCGGCCGTTTTCCTCAGAGGGTGGTAAATGGAATCAAAATTGATGTATTTGCTGATGGAGTTCCAGTTGGAATGCTATGTTTCTAGGAATTTTTGTGTTTGTCTCTGTTTGGCCTGTCCTATAATGAATATACAGACTTAGTCAAAGTGGCGTACTTCCTCATCAGTACATAAGAAATTAGTGTTTGAGTCATGTACTTTGTGGCTAGTTGATGTTCATATATTCTGGTGACTAGTTTTCTGCTTGTTTTTCCGTTGTAGAGTTTGTTATAGTTCTTGCAAGGCTTATTGTTCCAGGAGCAGAACAGACAAAGATGTTAATTTATTGCGGTGGTCAAAAGTATGAAAAAAGTTGCAGAGTAGGAAAAGAATACTCTATTAGTTGGCATTACAGCATCAAGGAATTCTAATTTCAAGGTTGTCAGCAAAAGAGCTAGGAGGGAAATAAGGAAAAACGTCTTTATTTAGACAGTTGTTAAGAAGGGACGATATCTTGAAAGGATCTTGTAAAGAGGCTTGGTGGTTAGAGCTCAGGATCAAAACCATGACAGAAACACTGCTAGTGACATATTATTAGACCCCCCCCCCCAGCTAAAGGAAAGTAAGGGAAATGGTATATAACCAAGATATTGAAGTATGTAAAAACAATAATAGGATGATTATATTCAGACATGTCAATTCCAAATATTCATTAGGTCAGTGATAACTTTTTTAAGCGGGGGCAGATGTTTTGAAATTTATTCCACAGAGCTTCTTATATTAACATAGAGCAGATACAACAATGGGCAGTGCAGTGCTGGGCCTCACTGTGGGGTCGAAGCCAGTCAGTTGTTCCAGGCAGAAATGGGAGAGCATTATAGGACCAGTGACCGTGACATCACACATTTTGACTTTGCTGAGGAAAAGACCCAAAAAATGTTAGAAAAATAAAAGCTTTTTGCATTGGGGAGACAGATTTTATGGAAAAAATGACAGGATCTGGCCAAAGTGCAGTTGCTTCTGGGTGAAACTGTAGCTGAATAAGGTGAGGTGGAGGTTGATGGATAATTTGATTAAAATTGAATTGATGACAGTGTCGGCCCAGCATGTTACACCGATGATAAAATTTAGGAAAATAAGCCCAGAAAACCTCAGATGTCGACACAAATCCCGAACAGGATGAAAAAGGAAAGAGAAGCTTATAGCAGGTACAAAGTGAGCAGGTCAATGCAAGTCCTAAAAGAATATGGAAAGTGTAGGACTAAATTTAAAAACTCAGTGGAAGAGCAGAAGGAGGGGTGATAAAACATTAGCGGGTAAGATTAGCAAGAATCCAAAGTCACTTTTTTTGGATTATTAAGGGGAAGAGGATAACGCGGGGAAAAAAAATGGGAGTATTAGCGAGAGAATATGTTAAACACATCCTACGAATCGGTCTTCAGTTTGGAGGAACTAAGGAAGAATTGGAAGTTTATGCAAGATAGAGTGGACAAATCACCAGATTAGAGACCACCAAGTCTCACATTAGTGAGAGGGAAACGATTGTAGAATATTCGGAGGACTGTTGAGGCTGGATCATTAAATATCTTTAAGGCTGAGACAGACAGATTTTTATACAAGTGTTACAGCGAAATCAGAGGAAAGTGGAATAGGGGATTAACAAAATAAATATAACCTAATCGAAGGAAAAGCAGACTCAGTGAGCGGACAGACATATTGTTGCCCCTGTGTCTAATGGTGTTCTTTTCCAATAGCCCTGTATTCACAAGAACATCAACCTCTCTCACTATGGAGTGAGACACAGTTTGGAATGCAAACGAGGGATTCAAGGAATTCCTAAACGCGATACTAACAGATAGAAAGTATGAGAGGACTGCAATAACACGGATTGCCTGTCGGGGTGAGGATTTGCATCGACACAGTCACCACTACAATAAGGAAGACCTCAGCAAGACACCCTCCAAGGCCAAGCAAAGACCTGCATTGGAGAGCACATAGTCAGGGGCCAGGTGTCAAGGAGAGCTAAAGGCCGAAACACTACATCTCTGTCGTGTCTCCTTCCTTCCCTGATCAAAATTAAATGTGGAGGTGTAGAGAAACACGCCGTTGTAGCAGAGTAAGCAGGAAGGCTTTCAAACGAGAGGCTACAGACAGCTCCAGTTCAGCAAAATGTACATGTAAACTCAAATAAAGTTCTTTTAACTTTATTGTTACAGCAGTCGAGATGGCATTTAGGGCAGTCGCACTTTCCTCTTGTGGGATGTGGCAGCTCAGGGAGATTTCCACCGGCCCTGATGGCTACACGTGTGGGCACTGCACCCAGCTTCAGCTCCTGGGAGACCGTGTTAGGGAGCTGAAGCTGGGCATCACGTTGGCTCAGTAGTTAGCACTGCTGCTTCAGCACCAGGGACCAGGGTTCTGTGTAGAGTTTGCACATTCTCGCCGTGTCTCCATGGGTTTCCTCTGGGTGCTGCGGTTTCCGCCCACAGTCCAAAGATGTGCAGGTTAGGTGAAAGGTCATGCTAAATTACCTGCAGTGTTGTGTGTAGGGGAGTGAGACTGGTTGGGCTGCTCTTCAGTGGGTCGGTACGGACTTCTTGGGTCAAAGGGCGTGTTTACACACAGTAGTAATCTGATCTAGAATGCACTCAGGGTAATCCAAGATACTGACCGAGTGGGCGGCACAGTGGTTAGCACTGCTGCCTCACAGCGCCTGTAGACCCGGGTTCAATTCCCGCCTCAGGCGACTGGCTGTGTGGAGTTTGCACGTTCTCCCCGTGTCTGTGTGGGTTTCCTCCGGGTGCTCCGGTTTCCTCCCACAGTCCAAAAGATGTGCAGAGTCAGGTGAATTGGCCATGCTAAATTGCCCGTACTGTTAGGTAAGGGGTAAATGTAGGGGTATGGGTGGGTTTCGCTGCGGCGGGTCGGTGTGGACTTGTTGAGCCGAAGGGCCTGTTTCTACACTGTAATGTAATCTAATCTAATCTAATCTAATAATGACTGTAGTATTCCAGTCCAACGTTCATCGCCCTGAGTTTACCTATCAGTCCTGTTGTATTTAATAAACGCAATTTAATCCAACAGGCGTTCCTTGCTTCCTGTCATGTACCAGGCAGAGAGTAGATGGACAAACACCAGGAATGGCAAAGGGAGTGCAGGAATCCCCTGTAGCCATTCCCCTCGAAAACAAGTAGACCATTTTGGATTGTTGGGAGCTATGACCGTTCAGGGGAAAGCAGCAGTAGCCAGTTGGTGGTACTACCTCTGGCTCTGGGGGACAGCGGGAAAGGGTAAAGGCAAACATGACGTTAAATATAGGAGGGTCGATTGTTAGTGGGAAAGATCAGAGATTCTGTGATCACAAACAGGAATCCAGGATGGTGTGTTACTTCCCAGGTGCTGGGGTCCAGCATGTCTCCAAGTGGGAGGGGGAGGGGTAGCAGTCGGAAATCATTATGCACGTTGGCACAAATGATACCCGTAGAAATAGGGACCAGGTCCTCTCTCTCTGCCCCCACTCTCTCTGCCCCCCTCTCTCTGTCTCCCTCTCTCTGCCCCCCTCTCTGTCACCGTCTTTCTATCCCCCTTCTCTCTGTTCCCCCTTTCTCTGTTCCCCCTCTCTCTGTCCCTCTCTCTCTGTCCGCCCCTCTCTCTGTCCCCCCTCTCTCTGTCCCCCCTCTCTCACTGTCCCCCTCTCTCTTTCCCCCCTCTCTCTCTGACCCCCTCTATCTCCCCCACTCTGTGTCCTCTGCTCGCTGTGGCCCTCTCTCTGACCCCCACTCTCTCTGTCCCCCCCTCTCTCTCTGACCACCACTCTCTCTGACCCCCTCTATCTCCCCCGCTCCCTGTCCCCCCTCTATCTGTTGCCCCTCTCTCGCAGTCGCCCTCTCTCTATCGCCTTCTCCCTGACCCCCTCTCTCACACCCGCCTCTCCCTGTACCACCTCACTCTCCCCCTCTCTCGCTGTCGTCCCTCTCTCTGTCGCAGTCTCTCTGTCCCCCCCTCTCTCTGTCCCCCTCTCTCTCTGTCCCCCTCTCTCTCTCCCCTCTCTCTCTGTCCCCCTCTCTCTGTCCCCTCTCTCTCTCCCCCGCTCTCTGACACCCTCTCTGTTGCCCTCTCTCTACCCCTCTCTCTCTGCACCCCGCCCCCTCTATCTGTCCCCCTCTCTCTCTGTCCCCCATCTCTCTGTCCCCCCCTCTCTCTGTGTCCCTCTCTCTCTGTACCCTCTCTCTCTGTGCCCTCTCTCTTTGTCCCGGTCTCTCTGTTCCACCCCTCTCTGTCCCACTCTCTCTGTCCCCCTCTCTCTCTCTGTCCCCCTCTATCTCTCTGTCCCCTCTCTCTCTGTCCCCTCTCTCTCTGTATCCCTCTCTCTGTCTCCCCTCTCTCTGTCTCCCCTCTCTCTCTGTCTCCCTCGCTCTCTGTCTCCCCCACTCTGTCCCCCTCTCTATGCCCCCTCTCTGTCCCACTCACTCTCTGTCCCCCTCTCTCTCTCCTCCTCTGACAGTCCCCTCTCTCTCCCGCTCTCTGACCACCTCTCTGTTGCCCTCTTTATGCCCCCTATCTCTCTGCCCCTCTCTGTTCTCCCCCTCTCTGTCCCCCTCTCTCTCTCTCTGTGCCCCTCTCCCTATCCCCTTCTCACTGTCCCCTCTCTCCCGCTCTCTGTCCCCCTCTCTCTGTCCTCCTCTCTCTGTACCCCCTCTCTCTGTACCCCTCTCTCTGTTCCCCCCTCTCTGTTCCCTCTCTCTCTGTCCCCCCTCTCTCTGACCCCCGTCTCTGTCCCCCCCTCTCTCTGTCCCCCTTTCTCTGTGTACTCTCTCTCTCCCCGCTCTCTGATCCCCTCTCTGTCGCCCGCGCTCTCTGCCGCTCCTCTCTCTGTCGCCGTTTCTCTGCCCCCCTCTCTCTGCCCCCTTTCTCTCTCTGCTCCCTCTCTCTCTGCCCCCACTCTCTCTGCCCCCACCTCTCTGCCCCCTCTCTCTCTGTCGCTCTCTCTCTGTCCCCATCTCTCTGTCCCCTCTCTCTCTCCCCCACTCTCTGACCCCCCTCTCTGTCGCCCTCTCTCTGCCCCCTCTCTCTCTGCCCCCTCTCTGTCCCCGTCTCTCTCTGTCCCCATCTCTCTGTCCCCTCTCTCTCCCCCACTCTCTGACCCCCCTCTCTGTCGCCCTCTCTCTGGCCCCTCTCTCTCTGCCCCCTCTCTGTCCCCCTCTCTCTCTGTCCCCCTCTCTCTCTCTATCCCCCACTCTCTCCATCCGCCCACTCTCTGTCCCCCTTTCTCTGACACCCCTATCTCCCCCACACTGTACCCCTCTCTCTCTCTCCCTCTGCCCCCTCTCTCTGTCACCGTCTCTCTATCTCCCCTTCTCTCTGTCCCACCTTTCTCTGTCCCCCCTCTCTTTGCGCCCCCTCTCTCTGTTTCCCCCCCTCTCTGTCCCCCCCACTCTCTGACCCCTTCTCTCTCTGTCCACCTCTCTCTCTGTCCCCCTCTCTCTGTCTCCTCTTTCTGCCCCTTCTCTATCTGTCCCCCTCTCTCTCACTGACCCCCTCTCTCTCTGACCCTCTCTCTCTGTCCCCCTCTCTCTCTGTCCCCCTCTCTCTCTGCCCCTCTCTCTCTGACCCCCTCTGTCTCTGACCCCCTCTCTCTCTGCCCCTCTCTCTTGGTACCCTCTATTTCTGTCCCGCTCTCTCTCTGTACCCTCTCTCTGTCCCCCCTCTCTCTCTGTCCCCCTCTCTCTCTCTGTCCCCTCTCCCTCTGCCCCCTCTCTCTCTGTCTCCCTCTCTCTGTCTCCCCTCTCTCTGCCTCCCCTCTCTCTGTCTCCCTCGCTCTCTGTCTCCCCCACTCTGCCCCACTCAATCTCTGTCGCCCTCTTTCTGCCCCCTCTCTCTCTGTCACACTCACTCTCTGTCCCCCTCTCTCTATCCTCCTCTGACTGTCCCCCTCTCTCCCGCTTTCTGACCACCTCTCTGTTGCCCTCTTTCTGCCCCTATCTCTCTGACCCCCCCCTCTCTCTCTCTATCCCCCTCTCTCTATCCCCTTCTCACTGTCCCCTCTCTCCCGCTCTCTGTCCCCCTCTCTCTGTCCTCCTCTCTCTGTACCCCATCTCTCTGTCCCCCCCTTTCTGTTCCCCTCTCTCTGTTCCCCCTCTCTCTGTCCCCCCTCTCTCTGCTCCCCCTCTCTCTGTCCCCCCTCTCTCTGTCCCCCCTCTCTCTGCCCCCCTCTCTCTGTTCCCCCTCTCTCTGTCCCCCTCTCTCTGTCCTCCTCTCTCTGTACCCCCTCTCTCTGTCCCCCTCTCTCTGTTCCCCCCTCTCTGTTCCCTCTCTCTCTGTCCCCCCTCTCTCTGACCCCCGTCTCTGTCCCCCCCTCTCTCTGTCCCCCTTTCTCTGTGTACTGTCTCTCTCCCCGCTCTCTGACCCCCTCTCTGTCGCCCGCGCTCTCTGTCGACCCTCTCTCTGTCGCCGTCTCTCTGTACCCCTCTCTCTGCCCCGTTTCTCTGTCTGCATCCTCTGTCTCTGCCCCCCCTCTCTCTCTGCCACCCATCTCTCTGCCCCCTCTCTCTCTGTCGCCCTCTCTCTGTCCCCATCTCTCTGTCCCCTCTCTCCCCCCACTCTCTGACCCCCTTTCTGTCCCTTTCTCTGCCCCCTCTCTCTCTGCCACCCTCTCTGTCCCCCTCTCTCTCTCTATCCCCCAATCTCTCCAGCCTCCCACTCTCTGTCCCCCTCTCTCTGTCGCTCTCTCTCTGTCCCCATCTCTCTGTCCCCTCTGTCTCCCCCACTCTCTGACCCCCTCTCTGTCGTCCTCTCTCTGCCCCCTCTCTCTCTGTCCCCTCTCTGTCCCCCTCTCTCTCTGTCCCCCTCTCTCTCTCTATCCCCCACTCTCTCCATCCGCCCACTCTCAGTCCCCCTCTCTCTGGCACCCCCTATCTCCCTCCACACTGTATCCCCCTCTCTCTCTCCCTCTGCCCCCTCTCTCTGTCACCGTCTCTCTATCCCCCCTTCTCTCTGTCCCACCTTTCTCTGTTCCCCCTCTCTTTGCCCCCCTCTCTGTCCCCCCTCTCTCTGACCTCTTCTCTCTCTGTCCTCTTCTCTCTCTCTGTCCCCCTCTCTCTGTCTCCTCTTTCTGCCCCCTTCTCTCTCAGTCCCCACTCTCTCACTGACCCCCTCTCTCTCTGACCCCCTCTATCTCCCCCACTCTCTGTCCCCCTCTCTCTGTCGCCGTCTCTCTGTCCTGCTCTCTCTCTGTCCCCCCTCTCTCTGTCCCCCTCTATCTGTCCCCTCTCTCTCCCACGCTCTCTGACCCCCTCTCTCCCCCACTCTGTGACCCCCTCTCTGTTGCCCTCTCTCTGCCCCCGCTCTCTCTGCCCCCGCCCCCTCTCTCTGTCCCCCTCACTCCTGTCCCCCTCACTCTGCCACCTCTCTCTCTGCCCCCCTCTCTCTGTCCCCCACTCTCTATCCCCCTCTCACTGCCCCCTCTCTCTCTCTCCCGCTCTCTGACCCCCTCTCTGTCATCCTTTCTCTCTGCCCCCTCTCTCTCTGCCCCCTCTCTCTCTGCCCCCACTCTCTCTGCCCCCCCACTCTCTGTCCCCCTCTCTCTGACCCGCTCTCTCTCCCCCACTCTGTACCCCTCTCTCTGTCTCCCTCTCTCTGTCCCCCTCTCTGTCACCGTCTTTCTATCCCCCTTCTCTCTGTTCCCCCTTTCTCTGTTCCCCCTCTCTCTGTCCCCCTCTCTCTCTGTCCCCTGCTCTCTGTCGCCCTCTCTCTGACCCCCACTCTCTCTGTCCACCTCTCTCTCTGGCCCCCACTCTCTCTGACCCCCTCTATGTCACCCGCTCCCTGTCCCCCCTCTGTCTGTCCCCCCCTCTGCCTCCCTCTCTCTCTGCCCCTCTCTCTCTGTCCCCCTCTCTCTCTGTCCCCCTCTCTCTCTGCCCCTCTCTCTCTGACCCCCTCCGTCTCTGATCCCCTCTCTCTCTGCCCCCCTCTCTCTCGGTACCCTCTCTTTCTGTCCCCCTCTCTCTCTCTCTGTACCCTCTCTCTATCCCCCTCTTTCTCTCTGTACCCTCTCTTCTCTGCCCTCCTCTCTCTTTTTCCCGCTCTCTCTGTTCCACCCCTCTCTTTCGCCCTCTCTCTGACCCTCCTCTCTCACTGTCCCACTCTCTCTGTCCCCTCTCTCTCTCTCTCTGTCCCTCTCTCTCTGTCCCCTCTCTCACTCACCCGCTCCCTGACCCCCTCTCTGTTGCCCTCTCTCTGCCCCCACTCTCTCTGCCCCCCGACCCCTCTCTCTGTCCCCCTTTCTCTCTCTGTCCCGCTCTCTCTGTCTCCCTCTCTCTGCCCCCCCCTTTGTCACCGTCTCTCTTACCCCCCTTCTCTCTGTTCCTCCTTTCTCTGTTCCCCCTCCCTCTGCCCCTCTCTCTCTGACCGCCTCCGTCTCTGATCCCCTCTCTCTCTGCCCCCTCTCTCTCGGTACCCTCTCTTTCTGTCCCCCTCTCTCTCTCTGTACCCTCTCTCTATCCCCCTCTCTCTCTCTGTACCCTCTCTCTCTGCCCCCCTCTCTCTTTTTCCCGCTCTCTCTGTTCCACCCCTCTTTGTCGCCCTCTCGCTGACCCTCCTCTCTCTGTCCCACTCTCTCTGTCCCCCTCTCTCTCTCTGTCCCTCTCTCCCTGCCCCCTCTCTCTCTCCCCCGCTCTCTGACCCCCTCTCTGTTGCCCTCTCTCTGCCCCCACTCTCTCTGCCCCCCGACCCCTCTCTCTGTCCCCCTTTCTCTCTCTGTCCCGCTCTCTCTGTCTCCCTCTCTCTGCCCCCCCTCTTTGTCACCGTCTCTCTTACCCCCTTCTCTCTGTTCCTCCTTTCTCTGTTCCCCCTCTCTCTGTCCCCTCTCTCTGTCCCCCTCTCTCTGTCTCCCTCTCTCTGTTGCCTCTTTCTGCCCCCTTTCTCTCTGTCACCCTCTCCCTCTGTCCCCCCTCTGCCCCCCTCTCTCTCTCTGCCCCTCTCTCTCTGTCCCCCACTCTCTCTGTCCCCCCCTCTGCCTCCCTCTCTCTCTGCCCCTCTCTCTCTGTCCCCCTCTCTCTCTGTCCCCCCTCCCTCTGCCCCTCTCTCTCTGACCCCCTCCGTCTCTGATCCCCTCTCTCTCTGCCCCCCTCTCTCTCGGTACCTTCTCTTTCTGTCCCCCTCTCTCTCTCTGCCCCCACTCTCTCTGCCCCCCCACTCTCTGTCCCCCTCTCTCTGACCCGCTCTCTCTCCCCCACTCTGTACCCCTCTCTCTGTCTCCCTCTCTCTGTCCCCCTCTCTGTCACCGTCTTTCTATCCCCCTTCTCTCTGTTCCCCCTTTCTCTGTTCCCCCTCTCTCTGTCCCCCTCTCTCTCTGTCCCCTGTTCTCTGTCGCCCTCTCTCTGACCCCCACTCTCTCTGTCCACCTCTCTCTCTGGCCCCCACTCTCTCTGACCCCCTCTATTTCACCCGCTCCCTGTCCCCCCTCTCTCTGTCCCCCCCCTCTGCCTCCCTCTCTCTCTGCCCCTCTCTCTCTGTCCCCCTCTCTCTCTGTCCCCCTCTCTCTCTGCCCCTCTCTCTCTGACCCCCTCCGTCTCTGATCCCCTCTCTCTCTGCCCCCCTCTCTCTCGGTACCCTCTCTTTCTGTCCCCCTCTCTCTCTCTCTGTACCCTCTCTCTATCCCCCTCTTTCTCTCTGTACCCTCTCTTCTCTGCCCTCCTCTCTCTTTTTCCCGCTCTCTCTGTTCCACCCCTCTCTTTCGCCCTCTCTCTGACCCTCCTCTCTCTCTGTCCCACTCTCTCTGTCCCCTCTCTCTCTCTCTGTCCCTCTCTCTCTGTCCCCTCTCTCACTCACCCGCTCCCTGACCCCCTCTCTGTTGCCCTCTCTCTGCCCCCACTCTCTCTGCCCCCCGACCCCTCTCTCTGTCCCCCTTTCTCTCTCTGTCCCGCTCTCTCTGTCTCCCTCTCTCTGCCCCCCCCCCTTTGTCACCGTCTCTCTTACCCCCCTTCTCTCTGTTCCTCCTTTCTCTGTTCCCCCTCCCTCTGCCCCTCTCTCTCTGACCGCCTCCGTCTCTGATCCCCTCTCTCTCTGCCCCCTCTCTCTCGGTACCCTCTCTTTCTGTCCCCCTCTCTCTCTCTGTACCCTCTCTCTATCCCCCTCTCTCTCTCTGTACCCTCTCTCTCTGCCCCCCTCTCTCTTTTTCCCGCTCTCTCTGTTCCACCCCTCTTTGTCGCCCTCTCGCTGACCCTCCTCTCTCTGTCCCACTCTCTCTGTCCGCCTCTCTCTCTCTGTCCCTCTCTCCCTGCCCCCTCTCTCTCTCCCCCGCTCTCTGACACCCTCTCTGTTGCCCTCTCTCTGCCCCCACTCTCTCTGCCCCCCGACCCCTCTCTCTGTCCCCCTTTCTCTCTCTGTCCCGCTCTCTCTGTCTCCCTCTCTCTGCCCCCCCTCTTTGTCACCGTCTTTCTTACCCCCCTTCTCTCTGTTCCTCCTTTCTCTGTTCCCCCTCTCTCTGTCCCCTCTCTCTGTCCCCCTCTCTCTGTCTCCCTCTCTCTGTTGCCTCTTTCTGCCCCCTTTCTCTCTGTCACCCTCTCCCTCTGTCCCCCCTCTGCCCCCTCTCTCTCTCTGCCCCTCTCTCTCTGTCCCCCACTCTCTCTGTCCCCCCCTCTGCCTCCCTCTCTCTCTGCCCCTCTCTCCCTGTCCCCCTCTCTCTCTGTCCCCCCTCCCTCTGCCCCTCTCTCTCTGACCCCCTCCGTCTCTGATCCCCTCTCTCTCTGCCCCCCTCTCTCTCGGTACCTTCTCTTTCTGTCCCCCTCTCTCTCTCTGTACCCTCTCTCTATCCCCCTCTCTCTCTCTGTACCCTCTCTCTCTGTCCCCCTCTCTCTTTTTCCCGCTCTCTCTGTTCCACCCCTCTCTGTCGCCCTCTCGCTGACCCTCCTCTCTCTGTCCCACTCTCTCTGTCCCCCTCTCTCTCTCTGTCCCTCTCTCTCTGTCCCCTCGCTCTCTCCCCCGCTCTCTGACCCTCTCTCTGTTGCCCTCTCTCTGCCCCCACTCTCTCTGCCCCCCGACCCCGCTCTCTGTCCCCCTCTCTCTCTCTGTCCCCCTCTCTCTGTCTCCCTCTCTGTCACCGTCTCTCTTAACCCCCTTCTCTCTGTTCCTCCTTTCTCTGTTCCCCCTCTCTCTGTCCCCCCCTCTCTGTCCCCCTCTCTCTGTCTCCCTCTCTCTGTTGCCTCTTTCTGCCCCCTTTCTCTCTGTCACCCTCTCCCTCTGTCCCCCCCTGCCCCCCTCTCTCTCTCTGCCCCTCTCTCTCTGTCCCCCACTCTCTCTGTCCCCCCCCTTCCTCCCTCTCTCTCGGCCCCTCTCTCTCTGTCCCCCTCTCTCTCTGTACCTTCTCTCTAACCCCCTCTCTCTCTCTGTACCCTCTCTCTCTGTCCTCCTCTCTCTTTTTCCCGCTCTCTCTGTTCCACCCCTCTCTGTTGCCCTCTCTCTGCCCCCACTCTCTCTGCCCCCCGACCCCTCTCTCTGTCCCCCTCTCTCTCTCTGTCCCCCTCTCTCTGTCTCCCTCTCTGTCACCGTCTCTCTTACCCCCTTCTCTCTGTTCCTCCTTTCTCTGTTCCCCCTCTCTCTGTCCCCATCTCTCTGTCCCCCTCTCTCTGTCTCCCTCTCTCTGTTGCCTCTTTCTGCCCCCTTTCTCTCTGTCACCCTCTCCCTCTGTCCCCCCCCCCTGCCCCCCTCTCTCTCTCTGCCCCACTCTCTCTGTCCCCCACTGTCTCTGCCCCCCCCCCCTTCCTCCCTCTCTCTCGGCCCCTCTCTCTCTGTCCCCCTCTCTCTCTGTCCCCCTCTCTCTCTGCCCCTCTCTCTCTGACCCCCTCCGTCTCTGATCCCCTCTCTCTCTGCCCCCCTCTCTCTCGGTACCCTCTCTTTCTGTCCCCCTCTCTCTCTGTACCTTCTCTCTAACCCCCTCTCTCTCTCTGTACCCTCTCTCTCTGTCCTCCTCTCTCTTTTTCCCGCTCTCTCTGTTCCACCCCTCTCTGTCGCCCTCTCTCTGACCCCTCTCTCTGTCCCACTCTCTCTGTCCCTCTCTCTCTCTCTGTCCCTCTCTCTCTACACCTCTCGCTCTCTGTCCCCTCTCTCTCTGTCCCCTCTCTCTCTGTCTCCCTCTCTCTCTGTTTCCCTTCTCTCTATCCCCCTCTCTCTGTCACCCTCTGTCTGCCCCCTCTCTCTCTGTCCCCCTCACTCTCTGTCCCCCTCTCTCTGCCCCCCTCTATCTACTCCACTCTCTGTCCCTCTCTGTCTGTCGCCCTCTCTCTGACCCCCTCTCTCGCCCAACCGCCTCTCTCTCTCTCCCCCGCTCTCTGCCCCCTCTCTCTGTCGCCCTCTTTCTGTCCCCCTCTTTCTGACCCCGTCTCTTTCCCACCTGCCTCTCCCTCTGCCCCGCTCTCTGCTCCCTCTCTCTGTCGCCTTCTCTCTGTCCCCCTCTGTCTCCTACCCGCCTCTCTCTATCCCCCCTCTTTGTCCCACTCTCTCTCTGTACCCCTCTCTCTGTTCCCTCTCTCTCTGACCCGCCTCTCTCTCTGTCCCCCTCTTTCTCTTCGCCTCTCTCTCTGTACCCCTCTCTCTGCATCCCTCTCTCTGTTCCCCTTTCTCTCTGGCCCCCTCTGTGTCACCCTCTCTCTCTGTCCCCCTCTCTCTCTCTGTCCCCCACTCTCTCCATCCACCCACTCTCTGTCCCCCTCTCTCCCCCCACTCTGTACCCCTCTCTGTCTCCCACTCTCTGCCCCCTTCTCTCTGCCCCCTTTATCTCCCCCTCTCTGTGTCCTCCTCTCTCTGTCCCCTATCTCTCTCCCCCGCTCTCTGACCCCCTCTCTGTTACCCTCTCTCTGCTCCCTTCTCTCTGTCCCCCTCTCTCTGTCCCCCTCTCTCTCTGTCCCCCACTCTTTCCATCCCCACACTCTCTGTCCCCCTCTCTCTGTCCCCTCTATCTCCCCCTCTCTCTCTGTCCCCCTCTCTCTGTCCCCTCTCTCTCTCCCCCCCACTGTCTGAACCCCAATCTGTCGCCCTCTCTCTGCCCCCTCTCTCTGTCCCCCACTCTCTCCATCCCCCCACTCTCTGTCCCCCTCTCTCTGACCCCCCCCTCTCTCTCCCACTCTGTACCCCTCTCTCTGTCCCCTTCTCTCGTCACCCTCTCTCTGTCACCATCTCTCTGTCCCCTCTCTCTCTCTCCCCCACTCTCTCTGTCCCCCTCTCTCTGTCCCGTCGATCTCTCCCTCGCACTCTGCCCCCCTCTGTCGCCCTCTCCCTGCTCCCGCTCTCTCTGCCCCCTCTCTCTCTGTTCTCCCTCTCTCTCTGTCCCCCACTCTCTCCATCCCCCACTCTCTGTCCCACTCTCTCTGACCCCCCTCTCTCCCCCACCCACTCTGTACCCCTCTCTCCGTCCCCCTCTCTCTGTCTCCCTCTATATCCCCCTCTCACTGTGCCCCTCTCTCTGTCACCCCCTCTCTGCCCCTTCACCCTCCCACCTGCCTCTCTCTTTCCCCCATCTCACTGTCCCCCTCTCTCTCTGTCCCTCTCTATCTTCCCCACACTCTGTCTCCCTCTCTCTCTGCCCTCCTCTGTCTCTGTCCCCCTCTCTCTCTGTCCCCCCTCTCTCTGTCCCCCTCTCTCTGTCCCCCCTCTCTCTGTCCCCCTCTCTCTGTCCCCCTCTCTCTGACCCCTCTCTCATTATGTCCTCCCCTATTTCTCTCTCTCCCTCCCTCACCTTATCTCTCCCTTTCCTCTCTCTCTCCCTCTGTCTCTCCCTGCTCCTTCGCTCTCTCCATCTTCTCCCACTCTCGATCCCCCTACCTTGGTCTCTCTCTCTCCCCACCTCCCTCCGTTTCTCTCTGACTCAATCTCTCTCCCTCCTATCCTGCCCTTCCTCTCACTCTGACACAATCTGTCTCCCTAGTCCTTCCCTCTCCCTCTGACCCAGAGACTGGGGGTTGGTGGTGAGGCTGCGTGTGGTGGTGGGGGTGAGATGATCGAAAGATGTCGGAAGTGGGAGGTGGGGAAAATGGGGTAGAGACGACATTGCGGGAGGGAGAGAGAGATGGCAGGAGAGAGAGAGAGAGTGAGGGTGAGGGGGAGAGAAAAGAATGGAGGCAGGTTGGGGGTGTGAGAGAGAGGGGGAGAGTGCGGCAGAAAAAATAGTGGAGGCAGGTGGAGAAACCGGGGTTGCGGGGTGGTGTCTGAGAGGGGACCAGAGAGAGTGAAGGGGAGAGGAGGTGAGAAAGACTGAGTGTGCAGAAAGAGAAAGAGAGGGAGAGAATTGAGGAGGAAGAGTCGGGGAGAGGAAATGGGGAGGCCAGGTTGGAGTGGCGGGGGGTTCAGAGGGAGTTAAACCCAGCTCCTGAGCTCAGGGCGCGGTGCCCTCCCCTTCCCTGAGGACCAGGACTTGGGGCTGAGTCTGTCTCTCTCCAGCTCAGCTTCTCCAACACAAAGACACACAACAACATCGGTCACTCTGCTGCTCGGCACGCTTTAATCAAAATTTTTATTGTGTACAAACGGAAGTGATGGATACAGTCAGTGAGATGGTGCCTTTTCTCACTGGCCCCTGAGTTGGGAGAAACATTAAAATGTTTCCCTGTAACCCCCCTGTGGGATAAGGATGGACATCCCAGCGCTACCCTCAGTCTGTTACCATAGCGACAGGCTACTCCATCGCTGAAACACTGAACTGAAATGAGAAAATCCCGGATGGATTGATTAATGAGGGAATTTGATGGATAGATGGATCTGGGTGAAGGGATATTTCAGCACATTCTTCAGCTGCTGCCTGAACTTAGTCTGGGTCACGGCATAAATCGCGGTGTTTGTGCAGCAACTGAGGAGCTGCAGCATGAAGCCCAATTCCCGCACAAAGGGATGGAGAGACACAGAGTAATACCCAATATACCACATCCGGTTCCTAATAGAATACAGCATGAACGTTGACCATAACAGGATGAAATTGGCCGAGATCACAAACAGTAAAATAATGGATTTTTTTCGGTTTCTCATTTCAGTGTCAGACTGAGCGTCCCCATTGGTGTGAGCGCGGAGTCTCCTGCGGGCTCTGCTGGTCTCTACAATGTGTCTGACGGTGAGAACATTGAGCAGCAGAACCAGGAGAAATGGGACACCCGGGGTTAGAATGTGGTGGAGGAACTCGATTGTGACCCAGACACTGGAGTAATAAACAGCGTGTGTTACCTCACAAAACCAGGGGACGTTCTCCAGCCAATACCGAGCCGTGAGAATAAAATACCAGGAAATGTTCTTTAAACAGCTCAGCACAATCACTGCTCCCAGAACCACAGCCGCCGTCTTCTCACTGCAATATTTACTTTTCAGCTTCTGGCAACAAATGACCACAAACCGATCAAAGGTGAAAGTGACGGTGAACCAGACCGAGCAGTCAGTGGCTGCATAAAGCAGGACGGCGTGGATATTACACACGCGGATTGAGTACACCAGCAAATAAAACTGTGGCCGATAAACAATGGGAATGTGTCTCAGGATCAGGTCGAGGATAATGACCAGGAGATCCGCCGCTGCCATGGCCCCCAGGTAACGTCTGACACATGGAGACAATCCACAATCTTTATAAAGCAGGACGTAGATGGTCACTACGTTAACTGTGAGGAAGGAAAACAAACCCATTATCCATCAGCCTGGAGGCAAAGGGACCCGTTTGATCGGGGACCCAGTGAGATTTCCAAATGTGTCCCTGTATTCAGGGATTTATTAAAATAATTGGAGCTGGACTAACAAATGGGAAGGTCGGAATTACTGACAAAAATGTGACATAAACCACAAGGAACCCTCCCTCCCCAAACACACAGAGACACATCCATAAGGACAGATGGTTTCTAGAACATTCCCACACACTCGATCACTCGAGAGCAGACACAGGTCACTCCTTCCCAGTTCCTAATACGGAGGGTGGGAACGTTACTGTCCTGAAGTATTCTCTCCCAGTTTCCTGAAGACAAACGGAGTTTGGGAATTTCTGTATTTTGTTCTAAATTGTGGTTGATCCTGTGGCGTGGAGAAATGTAAACGCCGGGAAAACGTGTTCACTCCTTTAACTGCCTGAGGGGCCTTCTGGACAGCGTCTCCTTCTCTTCCCTCGGGATCTTATCATTTGTTCAATTCACTGACGTCCGGCCGTTCACAAACAAAATGTCAGGGACAGAACGTTCCGGGGAATGTCAGTTATGGAATGTCGGGGACAGAACGTTCCGGGGGATGACAGTTATAGAATGTTGGGGACAGTACGTTCCGGGGAATGGCAGTTATAGAATGTTGGGGACAGAACGTTCCGGGGAATGTCAGTTATGGAATGTCAGGGACAGAACATTCCGGGGAATGTCAGTTATGGAATGTCAGGGACAGAACGTTCCGGGGGATGACAGTTACAGAATGTTGGGGACAGTACGTTCCGGGGAATGGCAGTTATAGAATGTTGGGGATGTAACGTTCCGGGGGATGACAGTTATAGAATGTTGGGGACAGTACGTTCCGGGGAATGGCAGTTATGGAATGTCGGGGACAGAACGTTCCGGGGGATGACAGTTATAGAATGTTGGGGACAGTACGTTCCGGGGAATGACAGTTATAGAATGTTGGGGACAGTACGTTCCGGGGAATGGCAGTTATAGAATGTTGGGGACAGAACGTTCCGGGGAATGTCAGTTATAGAATGTTGGGGACGGAACGTTCCGGGGAATGATAGTTATAGAATGTTGGGGACAGAACGTTGCGGGGAACCCCTTGACGTGTCCATCACCTTTACCCCTACCCACAACACCAACATGATGCCTGGACCCACTGTAACATTAATGTGGTGAGAGACGGAGTGTCCAATCACAGGAATGGGAGCTAAAGGCATTGCCAGATCAGCTGAAATGGTTAGATATACCACATTCTCAATCCACCGCACACAACCAGCCCAGACACCATACCCAGGGGACATATCCGTTCACCGTGGAACACTGTGCAGACCAGGCCAGTGTCCTGCTCAGTACAACCCAGCAATCTGTCCAGATTCATCCATTACACTGGTCAATACAATCCAGCAATCTGTCCGGAATGGAACACTGCGCAGATCAGATCAGGGCATTGATCTATAAACCCAGACCATATATCTGAAAATGTGTTGCTGGAAAAGTGCAGCAGGTCAGGCAGCATCCAGGGAACAGGAGAATCGACGTTTTGGGCATAAGCCCTTCTTCAGGACAGACCATATATCTATCCAGCATCGAGAGCTGTGCAGACCACAGCAGTGCGTTATCTATAAAACTCAACCAGATAGTCTGACCAACACAGCGACCTGCGCAGTGATCACCCATGAATTAATCTAAAAGCCAGGAGCAGTTACCCTCTCAGCATGTAGGACTGTGTACACCACCCCAGTGCATTGATCTGTAAACCAGGAGCAGTTACCCTTCCACCGTGTAGGACTGTGTACTCAACTCCACTGCATAGATCTGCAAAAACTAGGAGCAGTTACCCTCCCACCGTGTAGGACTGTGTGCACCACCCAGTACATTGATTGGTAACCAGGAGCAGTTACCCTCCCAGCATGTAAAGCTGTGTACATCGCCCCAGTGCATTGCTCAGTAACATTGTGATAAATCACTGCCCAGCGTGGGGAAACTTGCAGACCATGCTGGAAGTGACAGGATGGGTAGCTCCCATCCATTTCCAGCTCCATCTCTCCACCGTGCCATGACAAGGGGGTGCTATGGGTGTGAACATCACTGCCAGAGAGTGATGGCGGGCGAATCACTTTAAATATCACCACATGCGATGCGTTTGGGGTATAGACAGAGAGGGGGAGACTGAGAGAAAGTGTCAAGGAAGGTTGTGTTCACAGGTTTCAGAATGCTGAAGTGTAGACACTTCGATAACATCCTGTAACATGAGCCTGTCTTCCCAGGAAAGATGGGAAAAAGGGATACTGGTGTGACGTCAGCTTAGCATATGTTCTGCATCTTTGTAACTGGAATTAGTTTCAACCGAATCTATGACTCATTGGGCAGATTCTAACAATAATTTCTCTTTGTTTGATTTTCCTTGAGTGTGACAGAGAGATTATCTGCACGAGGCTGAGCTAGTTTCCTGGTGCTATCATATCGGACTCACCTCAATAACTGCCCAGCCCACCCTATGGTGTCCCCCTCATTCAATACCAGCCCAATTCTCCCACCCATTATGGCCGCAGTAACTCACCATCGCCCGGATGCCCCTGGATATTCTCTGATCCCTGGCATTGGTGCCATCTTTAAAAGGCCAATGGGCACATGTTTGACCTTTCTCCGTTTGGAGTAGCCCTGCACAGTTTACTCCGAGCATGTCAGGTATTGGGCAATTACACCACGGTTTGTCGACAGGGACACGGAGTTCCTGGTGGAGGGCCTAGTACAGAGGGGGCCATTCTCTTCCTAGAGTGGGGGGCAAACCACCAGACACACCGAGCATGGTCTGAGCTCCCCACCCAGCTCAGTGCACTATCTGCAACCTGAGGAAATGTCCAGCAATGCAGGACAAGCATCAATAACCTTCTCTGCTCTATCAGGAAAAGGGTCACCGTATTCTCTCTGCTCCCTCACACTCACTTTATACCTGTTATGCCACCAACCCTCGAACTAGGTTCCTGCTCCACCACTCTCACTGCTGCATTCAGCACCTTCTCTCTCTCTCTGTCTCCATCCACTTTACCCCCTGCATAGATACAACACTGTGGACTGACTCCCTTCGGACACTCCCCCAACCCCCACCTACACCAGCACTAACAGCAGGGCCTCCCACTCCCTCCCTCCTTTCCTCCATTCCAAGAGAAACAACCGGGAATAGCACAGGAAGGGCCAAGCTGGGTGGTGGAGTGCCCGATATCCTTTCCCTCCCCCCCTCCCCCCGCCATGTTGAGAGG
The DNA here is from genome assembly GCF_037043375.1 of Chiloscyllium plagiosum. Lineage (NCBI taxonomy): Eukaryota > Metazoa > Chordata > Chondrichthyes > Orectolobiformes > Hemiscylliidae > Chiloscyllium > Chiloscyllium plagiosum. The sequence continues at coordinate 29,709,662 of NW_028270189.1, read as the reverse complement.
ACCCTGGCACGAGCCGGAGAGGACGGGGATGCCTCGTGTGGAGATTCTGAAACATCCACGTCCCACCGACCGAGTAAGGAGCAATGTTCAGTGAAGGGCAATTCTCACTTTAAACCCACTGGCAGCTCCGTTTCCCCCCCGACACAACTTAGAAGCCGTGGCCCTGATGCCATCTCCCTTTAGTGTCGAGCTGGTACAAATGGAAACCCCACGGTCTCGGTGAGTAGGAGGGTGGGCTCACAACACATCATCACCACCACCTCCCAGGAAGGGAGCACGGAGGCTCCCTCCTACACCTCCCCCTGTAAACAGCTCAAATACTGAAACTAATCTGTGACAGTTACTGCTCTCCCCTGACATCTTGTCCTGACATCTTCAACAATCTGTGCTCATATCCACCCAGGCCCTTCTGTTCCTGCAGCCCCTTTATAATGGCACAGCCTGTTTTAAACTGTCTTTCATTGTCGTTCCTACCGAAGTGTATCACCTCACACTGCTCTGCATTGATCCCCATCTGCTTTAAACCTGAACACTATACCAATGTGTGATTGTACGGTTAGAGTTCCACACTGTCCTCAATAGACTTCAGAGTCCTTCCAGGTTCGGTGCCATCTACAAACATTGAGATTGTCATAGCGTCACAGTCCCCATGTAACAACTGAAATTCTGCCCCACACACACGAGTGTGAGCAAGTGAAATACTGATATAGTCCTATGGACAGAGTCGACATGCTGTCAATGGAGCAACAAAAATCCTGCACACACCAGACGGAGCAAATGAAATATTGACAAACCACAGAGCAAAAGAAATCCGGATAGGTTCCACTTATCGATATTCATCAGGGTATCATGTGATGAAGTTGAAAGCGTGTACTGTACCTTTAAGAGAGGGTGAATGCCGTTCTGAACGGAGAGCTTACAAGCTCCTGTGGTATGAGAGGATGGCAGACCCAGAAACAGTATATTGCTATCGAGCTGGAGTCGGGTAATAAGCAGTTAAGAGAAAGGGGGTCTCAGAGTTTGAATAGTTGATGTAAAATGTTCACTTTCAGAGTGAAAAAAATAAATTGATGTTTTTATTTAAACAGTGGGATTTGGCAGACCTGTCCCTCATATTTTAACAGTTTACAAAGCAAATTGAGCATTTCTTTATGTTTAGTTTAAATTACCAGATGAGCTCAATGTTGTGTCCAAACAATTGCTGTGTGTGTATCTGTGTGTCTCTGGGTGGGGCAGGTCTGGCAGTCTCTGTGGTGCTTAAAGTGATGCAATGTCACCCTCTGCTGGCCTCCCCACGCCACTGCACAAGCATTGGCAGAGGGTGAAAACCAACAGGGATTCATTCAGAGAAGGGGAGGGAGAGGGCAGCTGCTCACAGCACCATCCAAACTGATGTCTTATCCATATACTGATCTAAATGTCCTTTAAACGTTGTAACTGTCCCTGATTTCACCACTTCCTCTGGAAGTTCATTCCACACACAAGCCAGCTTCTGTCTAAAATATTTACCTCTCGTGACTTTTGTAAATCTTTTTCCTCGCACCTTAAAATATCCCTCAGTTTTGAATCCCCAACTCTAGGGAAAAAACATCAGCCCTTCAGCTTATCTGTACCCCTCATTATTTTATAAACCTCTGTAAAGTTACCTCTTAGTCTCATACTCTCCAGTGAAACGAGTCCCAGCCGACCCAGCCTCTACTTATAGCTCACTCCCTCCTTTCCCAGCAACATACAGATTAATCTGTTCTCAACCCTCTCAAGCTTAATAATATCAAGGTCAGTAATATCAAAGTGAACAGACAAGGTGTTTTCTAAGGGTACGGGAAGTCCAAAACTAGAGGGAATAGGCTTAAGGTGAGAGGGGAAACATTTAAGAGTGACCTAAGGGGCAGCTTTTTCACCCAGAGGGTGGTGTGCTATGGAATGAGTGGGCAGGGTGACCAGACTGGACACAGTATTCCAGAAGAGGTCTCACCAGTATCTTGTACAACCACAACATGACGTCCCAATTCTGATACTCAAAGGTCTGACCAATGAAGACAAGTGTGTTAAACACCTTCTTAACCACACTATCTGTATGAGATGCAAATATTAAAGAATTATACCTGACAGCCTAGATCTCTGTTCTCCAACACTGCCAAAGGCCCTGCTTTTAATTGTATAGGTCCTGCTGTTGTTTGATTTACCAAATCCCATACCTCGCATTAATCCAAACTGCACTCTATCTGCCACCCCTCAGCCCAGTGTGTGATATTACCACCCCCCACTCTCCCCCTTTAAAATATCCTCCCCGTCTCCAGGAGGCCTGCACACTCCGGCCTTGATTTTCATAAAGACCCTGAGCTTGTTTTGCCTTGTGTGGTTAGGGCGAGGAGAGAGAGATTGCTGACACAGTCAGTGGGGAGGAGAGGCAGGACAGTAATCAGCGGCCTGGTGTCATTTCATTTTAGGAAGAAGGCAGTTGCAGGTTAGAGGTGGGTAAGAGTGATCGGTGTGTTGTGACCAGAAGTAAAGCTCTTCCTTCGTCTCTGGTGTTCAGTAATAAATATCTATTTGAGACCCTTCATTGGGCAGATTATGTCAGCAGGATTTCTTTTTCTCATATTGCAGACTACAGATAATAGCAATTAAAGATGTTTATAGTTAATTTCGATAGCACAGCACATACACTCAATATCCTACAGTTGAGACAAAGGTCTTGCATTTGTTTAATAATGCAAAGTGTTGTTTGTAATTCAGTAATGGTAACCTGATTATAATAAATCCACACCAAGCTGAAAGCGGGCACTAAAATATGAACCAAAGTCTGGGTATGGTAGTGTAGTGGGTAGTGTCCCTGTCTCTGAGCCAGAGCTCTGGATTTGATTCCAATTCCTGAAATTGTGTGGTAGTGTTCCTAGGTCTGGAATAGAAGGCCTGGATTCAAGTCCTGCCTGTTGCAGAGGTATGTCCCAGCATGTCTGAACAGACTGATGAACAAACCACAGAGGAGAATACTGTTACAACTTTATGGGTATTGCAGAGTGATGCCAGTATCCAAACCTCATTGCACAAAGGTCTAGGTGTAAAGCTCACAGAAGTGCCTCATGATACATCTGAACAAACTGAATAAAATGGACTTAGAATTGTGACTTGATGGAGAAGGAAGAGGTGTCAGTATTGAATTTCAGAATTTAGGCCCAGGATAACTGAAAGTACAGCCATTCGTGTTGATTGGGGCCATATTTCACAGCAGTAACGGTTTATAAAATCAGAATGGTCATGGATAGGGCGAGTAGTCAGGGTTTTTCCCAGGTTAGGGGCGTCTAAAACTAGAGGGCATTGGTTGACAGTGAAAGGGGAACGTTTTTGAAAAGGCCTAAGGGGCACCTTTTCACGCAGAGGTTGGTGTGTGTATGGAATGAGCTGCCAGAGGAAGTGGTGGAGGCTGGTACAAAAACAGCATGTAAAAGGCATCTGGATGCTGACAGACCTGCCGAGCCTTTCCAGCAATTTATGCATTTCTTTAAAAATGCATGCATTTTAACTTAGGAATTCTGAATAAATTAAACATTTCATTTTTTTAATGACGTGGGGCCATGTAAACATATTTCAAATCGGCCGAGACCATTTTCTGCGAAGGGTATGGCTCTGTGTATGACAGCAGCAATGATGCAACAACATGGAATAGGGAAGTGATGGAGACATAGTTTGGACCATGTACAAGGAGACCTCCCATGGTCCAGTTTGGGAGAGGATGACATTATTGTGTGACTCAGCTCAGAAAGGGAGAAAATGTAATCTGTCCGAGAAGGAACGGCCTATTGTCCTCTCTCTCCTTCATTGTTCCTCATCACAGCAATGTATACGAGCTAAAAAGAACTCTGCAGTCATCGTTACCATTCTTATTGGAACAGAATCCCTGCAGTGTTGAAACAAGCCCTTCGGCCCAACAAATCCATACCAACCTTCCCAACACATTCCCCTATAGTTTTCCCAGACTAATGCACCTCACCTAGAAACCCTTGAAAACTACAGACAATTTGGCATGATCAATCCATCTAACCTACACAGTTTGAGCTGTGGTAGGAAACGGGGTCACCCATTAGAAGCTCACACAGACAAGGGGAGAATGTGTAAGCTTCACACAGACAGTCACCCAAGGTTGGAATCGAACCCAAGCCCCTGGTGCTGTGAGGCAGCAATGCTAACCACCATGCTACCCTTTGGGTGCTCCCTGACCAGCATCCATTGGAATCTACTCACTGCCTAAAGCAAATGGAATTCAGCCAAATCCAACTCTCCCAGGATGGAATCCCATTGCTAGCAGCTATGTGAGTACAATATCTTCAGAAGCAGAATGATGTTTTGGAAAATCTTGCAATTTTTCCTTTTGTCATGAGTTACAATAATATCTGGTCAAAGTTCTTTCAAGTTAAAGTTGCAGAGATTTTGTTTATATGTGTGTGTGTGTGTGTGTGTGTGTGTGTGTGTGTGTGTGTGTGTGTGTGTGTGTGTGTGTGTGTGTGTGTGTGTGTGTGTGTGTGTGTGTGTGTGTGTGTGTGTGTGTGTGTGTGTGTGTGTGTGTGTGTGTGTGTGTGTTGTGTTTCCATCAGAGTTTGAGTAACATTGCTCTGGATCAAAAACGTGCTATTTGAGCAGATTACAGAAACTAGTCAGACTTGTTCCTAAAACTGACCCTGACCCAGTCTGAGACCGATATGATCGGCATGACACCAACCTGGTTACATTTAACATCTGTTGTGAGCAGTGCAGGAGTGGGACAAGAAAAGCAAACAGTGACCCAAAAAGCCGGGGAACTATAGACCGGTGAGCCTGATGTCAGTGGTGGGTAAGTTGTTGGAGGAGGTTCTGAGGGATAGAATTTACATACATTTGGGAAGACAAGGGCCAATCGGGGTACACAGCGTAGCTTTCTGCATGGGAAATCATGTCTCATTAATTTGGTAAAGAGGTAACAAAGAAGATTGATGAAGGCAGTTTGGGTGACATTGTCTATATGGACCTCAGCAAGTTGTTCATTTAAAGAACAAAGAGCAAAGAAAATTTACAGCCCAGGACCAGGCCCTTCAGCCCTCCAAGCCTGAGCCGATCCAAATGTATTGTCTAAATCTGTCGGACAATTCCTAAGGATCTGTATCCCTCTGCTCACTACTTACTCATGCATCTGTCCAGATGCATCTTAAATGAATCGACCGTGCCTGCCTCTACCACCTCTGCTGGCAACGCGTTCCAAATGCCCACCACACTCTGTGTGAAGTGCTTACCGCGTGTATCCCCCTTAAACATTCCACCTCTCACTTTGAAAGCACGACCTCTCGTGACTGAATCCTTCAACCTGGGAAACAGCTTGTCTCTATCCACACTGGCTATACACTTCATGATTTGTAAACCTCAATCAGGTCCCCCCTCATTCTCCTTTTTCTAGTGAAAATAAGCCTAGCCTACTCAATCTGTCTTCATAGCTAGTATTTAATTCTGATTGGTAGACAAATGAGTAAGGTTCGGTCACTTGGGATACAGAAGAAGCTAGTTACAATCGGCTTGAAGGAAGAGGGATATTTTTCAGACTGGAGGCTTGTGAGCAGCAGTGTGCTGTAAGAATCCGTACTGAGTTCACTGCATTTCATCATTTATGTAAAGGATTTAGTTATGAATATTGAGGACAGAGTAAGTTTGCAGATTATATCAGAATGGTGGTTTAGTAGATTATCTCAGAGTACAACGACTCCATAAATAGATGGGACAAAGATGCAAGGAGTGACAGATGAAGTTTAATTTAGATAAATACGAGGTTTTGCATCTTTGGAAGGCAAATCAGGGCAGACATTATATACTTCATGGTCAGGACCTGGGGCATGTTGTGTAACAAAGGGGCACAGGGCTGCAGGTGCATTGTTCTTGAAAGTGGAGTCGCAGGTAGACAGTGTGGTGCTGAACACATTTGGCACATTTGCCTTAATCAGTCAGAGCATTGAGTATAGGAGTTGTGGTGGCATGTTGCATCTGTACAGGATGTTGGTGAGGCCACTTTAAGAATACTGTGTACAACTCGGTTTTCTCCAGAAATGACTTACACATATGTTTCAGGACTGGAGGTTTGACTGCAGGGAGAGGCTGATTCCGTTGAGGTGTTTCCCCCCGGAGTGTCAGAGGTTGAGGGGTAACATTACAGATGTTTATAAAACCAGCAGGGGCATGGATATTCTGAACAGCCACGTTCTGCTCCCCAGGGTCGGGGAGTCCAGAACAAGGGGGCATAAGTTGAAGGCGAGAGGGATTGATTTAGAAGAGACCTGAAGATAAATGTTTCACACAGAGAGTGGTGTGTGTACAGAAAGTGCTGTTAGGGGAAGTGCTGAAGGCGGTTACAATCGCACATTTAAAAAGTATCTGAAAGAGGAGGGATATTGGCCAATTGCTGGCAAATGGGACCGGATAAGATTTGACATCTGATCGGAGTGAACAGATTGGACTAACGGGTCTGTTTCCGTTCTGCCTGACTCTTATTCTATAAGAGGGATGATGAAAATTTCTGAAAGGACCTTTCAAGTCGGAAATCTCTTCACTGGAAGTTTATCGTGCCTCTATGTTCACATTGATTGAAAGATGCGTTAGGTAAATATTTGGTAGAGAAGTGAATAATGGATAATGGGATATAGACAAAAAGTAGGCCCCAACCTGATCAGCCACAATTTTAGTGCCTGGTGGAGAAGGGTCAAAATGTCTAATGACCCTCTCCTGCTCCTCAGTCCCATGTTCCTGTGTTCCATTCAGCCCCGCATACCTGCTGGACAGGAACAATTGGAGGCCACTTACTCCTATAACCTGTTGCACGGAAACAGAGGAGACCATTTGGCCCTTGAAGACTGCCCCACATGTTTCGAGGTGATTTGGGAAATATAATTGGAAACCCCAGGCACGGGTATGAAAGAGGCCCCTCATCTCTCTTTACAGAGCTTCTCCTCTCTGCAACTTGTGCTTCATTTGTTGGTCATGTTGTAGACCCAGATTCACTGTGAATACAGCCCCCATGCCTCACTCAGCGCTGGCTCACAACATCCTCTGGTCTCCCTGTCTGCAATATTCAAAACCATAACATTCAGGAAAATAACACCCACTAACTTTCCAATAACAGAATGGGCGAAGATCAGATACAGGGACAAGTCGTTCACTCTCCAAGCCTGCCTTGCCCTTCACTAAGATCATGCCTGATCTGCTCTTGGTCTCAAATCCTCTCCATACCCAATTCTTCATAGCCTCACCTCTCTGACAGGTCAATATCCAGTACCTCCTCTTCAAATACTTTCAGTCATCTAACTCCCCGAACACTCTTGAGACGAGAAATCCTGACATTCAATCCCATCTGTTTGAAGAAGACACTTGCTGCTCCTATACCATGGCCTATTGATATGAACAAAAGAGGTTGAGACAGGGGTTCAGGTACAAATGACTGGCCCTGATACCAAGGCAGTGGTTGCCTTTTAGATTAGATTAGATTACTTTACAGTGTGGAAACAGGCCCTTCGGCCCAACAAGTCCACACCGCCCCGCCGAAGCGCAAACCACCCATACCCCTACCCCTACATTTACATTTACATTTACATTTACCCCTTACCTAACACTATGGGCAATTTAGCATGGCCAATTCACCTGACCTGCACATCTTTGGCCTGTGGGAGGAAACCGGAGCACCCGGAGGAAACCCACGCAGACAATGTGCAAACTCCACACAGTCAGTCGCCTGAGGCGAGAGTTGAACCCGGATCTCTGGCGCTGCGAGGCAGCAGTGCTAACTACTGTGCCACCGTGCCGCCCGCCTTCTGTTGACATCAAGGAGCTTAACAAAACTGGACTTAATGGGAATCAGAGTAAACTCTCCAGTGTTTGGAGTCAAACATGGCACAAAGGAAGATGTTCATCATCTCCGTCCTGTGTCAGCTCTGCGGGAGATCCTCAGGGTAGCTTCCTCTTCACAAACTGCTTCAGCTGCTTCATCAGTGTCTACCCAGCCCCACCCTCCCCACCATAAGATCAGAAGTGGGGATGGTCACTGAAGATTCCACAATGTTCAGAACATTTTGTTGCCCGTCAGCTCCTGAACTAGTCTGTGTCCATGAGCAGCAAGACCTAGACTCCATTGAGACTTGTGCTGTTAACGTGTCTGTAACATTCGTGTAACAGCACTGCCTGACACTGCACATTGCCACAGTGAAATAGAGTTCATTCAGCAACCTACGCTGGTTTCACAGGAATATGAGGAAGCCATTCAGCCTATTGACATTATTGGAGAAGAACAGGGACAGCCCATTCAGTGCCTCCAGCCTATTACTCAGGAAGAGAAGGAGTCTAGTGTGATGGACCACACCAGAGCCCCTCGACAATATTTGAAGGCGATAGCGTAGATTCTAATGTTTTCTTATTTTAAAGGGAATGTAAAGGGTCTGTTCCAGATGCAATGTGACAGGTCAAACTACTCGCTGTGAAGCTAAACACTATTTATTTTAACACGAAAGATCAAATGAAAGCAAAGAAAGAGGAAATTAGAATAACTTAATTCTATTGGACAAGTTAACAGAATAATTGATCGTGGAGCTATTACTAATGAACTGGCCCGATACACGAAAATCCCATAAACACAGCCCTTGGCAAAACTGAGTATTCAGTCACAGATTGCCACAAACTCAAAGATCCTAATCTGTGAGAGCTGGCCACATCCATTTTGGCTGCACTAAAATAAACCCAAGGCCTCCCTCGCTGTTTACTCAGTGGTCTTAACTAACCAGCTTGTTAATGATCATTCAATCTCTCTCTTCAAAGAAACCAGGACAAAATAATTCTTAAAGCTGCAGCATCATCACACTTGTCAGTACATCGACCTATTAAACAGGAACCAGGGCTAACCAGTCAGGCCCTTGGCCATGTCCAATTGAACAAGGAAGAAGTCATTCAGTCCCTTGAGTCAATTACACAGAAACAGAACGAGGCCATTCAGCCCCTTGAGTTACTTACACATGAACAAGAGGAGGCCTTTCAGCCCGTTGAGCCACTTATACAGGAACAGTAGGAGGCCATTCCCACCTCAATGCACTTACACGGGGGCAGAATGAGTTAATTGATGCTGATTCTGATTAATAGCTTATGCCCAAAACGTCGATTGTCCTGCTGTGCTTTTCCAGCAATTGATGCTCTACTCTGATCTCCAGCATGGGAAGCCCTCACTGTCTCCTAATAGATGCTCTAACATGATGAACAACTGGAGCTGAGGCTGCACAAACAGGCTGCTCCATGTTGTTCCTCCTGGCTCCATTGCTCATAACACGCACGTGGGACTTTAACATGGTTTTCCCGCAGTGAGGAGGGAAGCCATATGTCTTGTGTGAAGTCTCAAGAAGGCACCTTTCATTTTTGAGAAGACAGCCTGCTGTTCTTTATGCAGGACGGAAGCTGGTGGGAATGGCTACCTGTTTCAGATGGAAGGTATTGTGGCTGCTGTTGGGGATTGTGAGCAACCTGACGTTCAGTACGGGCTCACACGCCGACTGCACAATAACATGGGGAGAGTTAGTAAAAGCATATAGACTATTAGGAAAGTCACCTTAGACTGATGAATGGACTCACTAAGTTCAAATAATGCTGATATTATTCATGTTGATCTTGTCTAGTGCACGTCCAGTTCCGTGTAACTTGTGTGCCTTACTCTATCCAAGTCTAAGTCCACCCTATGATCTGTCTGGCCATGCTTACAATGAGGAGAAAGTGAGGTCTGCAGATGCTGGAGATCAGAGATGGAAATGTGTTGCTGGAAAAGCGCAGCAGGTCAGGCAGCATCTAGGGAACAGGAGAATCGACGTTTCGGGCATTAGCCCTTCTTCAGGAATGAGGAAAGTTGGTCCAGCAGGCTAAGATAAAAGATAGGGAGGAGGGACTTAGGGGAGGGGCGTCGGAAATGTGATACGTGGAAAGAGGTCAAGGTGAGGGTGATAGGTCAGACTGGGGTGGGGGCGGAGAGGTCGGGAAGAAGATTGCAGGTTAGGAAGGCGGTGCTGAATTTGATGGATTTGACTGAGACAGGCTGGGGGGAGGGGAAATGAGGAAACTGGTGAAATCCGAGTTCATCCCTTGTGGTTGGAGGGTTCCTAGCCGGAAGATGAGGCGTTTTTCCTCCAACCGTCGTTTCGCTGTGGTCTGACGATGGAGGAGTCCAAAGACCTGCATATCCTTGGTGGAGTGGGGGGGTGGAATTGAAATGTTGAGCTACAGGGTGGTTGGGTTGGTTGGTCCGGGTGTCCCAGAGATGTTCCCTGAAACGCTCCGCAAGTAGGCGGCCCGTCTCCCCAATATAGAGGAGGCCACATCGGGTGCAAAGGATGCAATAGATGATATGTGTGGAGGTACAGGTGAATCTGTGGCGGATATGGAAGTTTCCTTTGGGGCCTTGGAGGGAGGTGAGGGGGGAGGTGTGGGCGCAAGTCTTGCACCTCCTGCGGTTGCAGGGGAAGGTGCCGGGAGTGGAGGTTGGGTTGTTGGGGGGTGTGGATCTGACGAGGGAGTCACGGAGGGAGTGGTCTTTACGGAATGCTCATAGGGGGAGGGGAGGGAAATATATCCTTGGTGGTGGGGTCTGTTTGGAGGTGGCGGAAATGGCGGCGGATGATGCGCTGTACATGGAGGTTAGTGGGGTGGTAGGTGAGGACCAGTGGGGTTCTGTCCTGGTGGCGGTTGGAGGGGCGGGGTTAAAGGGCGGAGGAGCGGGAAGTGGAAGAAATGCGGTGGAGGGCATCGTCGACCACGTCGGGGGGGAAATTGCGGTCCTTGAAGAAGGAGGCCATCTGGGATGTGCGTTTTTGGAACTGGTCCTCCTGGGAGCAGATGCGGCGGAGTCGAAGGAATTGGGAGAATGGGATGGCGTTTTTACAGGGGGCAGGATGGGAGGAGGTGTAGTCCAGGTAGCTGTGGGAGTCGGTTGGTTTGTAGTAGATGTCCGTGTTGATTCGGTCGCCTGAGATAGAAATAGAAAGGTCGAGGAAGGGGAGGGAGGAATCTGAGACTATCCATGACCTGTATCCACTGCTCATAAATAAAGTGTTTCCCTGTACTGAGGTACACGTGGCAATAAATCAAACCAAACAATCCTGGGTAAAGCATGGAATTTCTCACCCTATCAATGTCTCTTTGGCAAATAAGTGATCGCTGCCACTCCTCGTGTTTCAGCGTCACCATTTCTTCATCCCTTACATCTCTACTTAGCTTCTTCACTCTATCCTCATGTTACCATCACCCGTGTCTGTGGTAAGGAGATCATTCCTTACAAAGGAGATCAAATCTGTAGAGAGTGCCCCAAATGCTCTCTCAGCAAGGCTCTAAAACTGCAGGAAGATGGCTTTACTTATGTTCTCGAATCATCATAAAATGAAGGACAGCATACCATTGACTGTACCCATTACCTACACAGGGTTTGATTCGGAGCAGTCAGCATAGATTTTAGAGTGGGAGATCATGCTTCCCAAACTTGTTCGAGTTCTTTGATGAAGTGACCAGGAAGGTTGATGAGGACAGAGGGGTAGATATAGTCTCTATGGATTTCAGTGAGGCCTTTGATAAGGTCCCACACGGCAGGCTGCTCTGGAAGTTTCCATCACGTGGAATGCTGGGGGAACTGGCCAATTGGATACACAGTTGGTTTGATGGTAGAAAGCAGAGGGTGCAGTGGAATGATGCTTGTCAGACTGGAGGCTGGGTCCATTGTTGTTTGTTATCTATGAATTGGTTGTGAATGTACAAGTTATGATTAGTAAGTTTGCTGATGACACTAAAGTAAGTGGGAGCATGTTCAGTGAGGAAGTTTATCAGAAATTGCAGCAGAACCTCACTCAGGTGGGGAAGTGGGCCGAGAAATCGCAAATGGAATTTAATATAGATGCGTGATGTCTTACATTTTTGGGAACTCAAAGCAAGGGAGGAGTTTCATGGTGAATGGGAGGATCTTCAACGGTGTAGTGGGCAGAGAGACCTTGGGGTTCAGGTGCACGGTTCTCTGAGAGTGGAGCCACAGGTAGGCAGGGCAGTGAAGAAGGCATTTGGCACATTGTCCTTCATCAGGCAGGACATGGAGTACAGAAGTTGGGAATTTATGTTGCAGTTACACAGGACTTTGGTAAGGCCGCACTTGGAGTATTGTGTTCAGTTTTGTCACCTTGTTATAGGGAGGACGCTATTAAATTAGAAAGAGTGCAGAAGAAATTTTCAAGGATGTTACCAGAACCCTATCGTCTGAGTTATAGGGAGAGGTTGGACAAGCTCTGACCTTTTCTTTAGCATGTAGGAGACTGAGGGAGTCCTTATAGAGCTGTATAAGATCACGATGGTAGGGTTAATGCTCTCAGTCTTTTTCCAAGGTTTAGAGAATCGAGAACGAGAGACTATCAGTTTAAGGTTAAAGGGGAAGGATTAAAAGGGAAGCTGAGGGACCACTTATTTACATAAATGGCTGGTGTACGGATGAGCTGCCAGCAGATGTGGTTGGGGGGTACATAAACAACATTTCAAACGCATTTGGATAAATATGTGAATAGGAATGGGCTGGAAGGATATGGGCCAACTGCAGGGAATTGGGGTTAGCGTGGATGGACATTTACAAGGTGGAGTCGAACCCTTCTGTTAATTAAAAAGAAACACCCAGAATAGCTCGCCTCACCTCGTAATCTGTTAAAATATGATCGACACAGATCTCCTACATTCCACGTTTTATACAAAAATTAACAAGTTAGTTTCTTAACTTTAAAAGTGAACACTAAACGATAACTATTCACAAATACAAGCCCCTTCTTTCTTAGCTACTTACTATCTGACTCCGACTCTGTAAAAATATTCTGTTCCAAAAGCCCACATATTAAACATTACAATCTCAAGACGACACCGTCTCTATCTTCCCCGCTGTGTTCACTCTTCCAGCTGCTGATCTCCCTGGGTCATTTTTATTGCAAGTAGGTTTGACATGAACATGTATCTTTGAAAGAGAGTGTTTGAGATGGCCAGTTAGCACTCCTGCTCTACAGCAGTTACTCTGTTGTTGGATGGCAGTGGCTCTCCCTCTAGTGTTCAAATGCTGGGTTTATATACTCCCCATGATACAACAATTCTCATAATTTGATTGCTTTCCAGGTGTCTAAACAATAAAATTCAAATTCCGTTGGCTTCTGGTATCCTGACCATTATTTAAACACTTTGGTTTTATTTGAATTGTTGTCAAACCAGCAACCAAAACTCAGGTATCCATTTCACAGCTAACTGTGACATATGGAACAATCTGACATTTAGCTGTCATCTGTGCTGTACTTTCTATTCAACAAAACCCGTTCTGTCTTAAAGTGAGCTGACATGCTTTCGGCTTCATAAGACATCCCTCCTTCAGAAAAAAAAACATCAGAATGAAAAGATGGCTTCGTTTCTTTTCTTCTAATTCTTAATCCCATTATTATGAAACACAAAAGTATTAATCTCAGTTATATCAATCATATTAATCTTACACACCCATATAAACTGGAATAAGTCAAATCTTATCTAAACTTTTCCTTTAAATCCATGATAACACATCTGCTATCACATTTTAGGACCCATAGCATGTACATTTTGTAAGTTTAAAGTCGGCGTGATAAGACTCCAATGAAATGCTCTCATATTCTGGTCTTTAAATATTCCAAAAAACGCGAGAGATTTGTCGTTGTCCACAACCATCTCCGACAATTTATTTGTCACATAAACATTAAAATATTGTCAGGTCAGTTCGAAACTTAATCATCCTTTTTCAATAATGGAGAATGGTGTATTTTTTCTTTCTGGTGGATATTGCGTTTTTTCGACAAGTAGCCAATTAGCCATTCAATTCTATCATCATCTTACTGTATCAATACAACTCCAACCCCTATATCCCTAGAAGCAAATAGAATTTTGAAAGGGTTTCAAAATATTTGTTGTAGCTAAAACTGGTGCGGTGATTAATCCTGCTTTAAAATTCTCAAATGCCTCCTGGCATTGTTCTGTCCACCACAATTATGTTTCCTTCTTTACTAAGTCCATCAGTGGTGCAAATACGCTGCTGAAGTTTGGAACAAACTTCCGATCGAATCCACTCAGTTCCAAAAATGCTCTTTCATCGAGGATGGTCGTGGACATTCCTCAAAGCCCTTTGTCTTTGTGTTCCATGGGGGTCAACCTTCCATGTCCAATGTAATGTCCCACGAACGTCGCCTCTGCCTTCACGAATTCAGTTTTTTTTAAGTTTATTACAAAGTTTGCTTCTTGTAAACATTCAACATGCTCTGGCAGCTGCAGCACGTGAGCTTTCAATCACTTGCTAAAAATCACTACATCATATAGATAAACTACACAATTTGTCCATCTGACCATAACTCTGTTCCTGAGTCCCTAAACCTGGCATTGAACGGGATTCCTATCACTGGTGACAATACTAATACGTCATCCCCACAGGAAATCGTCAAAATTTCAGAGTTTTTTATCTGCCACATGCTTCATTCTATACTGTGCCCTTCTGGTGTTGTTTAGCTAACTCACCTACTCCATCAAATCTCTCCCTCATCTCACATATATAATCCGAGTCTCTGACTTCGGTCCTGTTAATTTATATTCAATTGATTCCAAAGGAACTCTGACTTCAAATATTAACTCAAAGGAAGTAAACTGAGTAGATTTATTTGGGGCAAATAATTTTTGTCTAATGGCAAACAATTTAATGAGACACCTTCATTCCAATCATTCCAGTAATCCTGACAGTACGCTGTTAGTATGGTCTTCAGCGCCTGATGCTAACTTTCCAAGGGTGCCTGGGATTCAGGATGGGACACCCTTGATTTGAAGTGCTGAATGACTAAGCTATCCATGACTTCCTTAAAATATCCATGACTTCCTTGAACAGCTGAGCGGTAAAATGAGACCTAGGTCTGACTGAATCTCTCAGCGGAGCCCACAGTGAGTAAAGAAAGCTACCAACTCCTCCACCTCCCTTTTTACCTTAACACTCCATAATAGTTAAAAATCACACAACACCAGGTTATAATGCAACACTTTTAATTGGAAGCACACTAGCTTTCAGAGCGACGCTCCTTCATCAGGTGATTGCACAATCACCTGATGAAGGAGCATCGCTCCGAAAGCTAGTGTGCTTCCAATTAAAACTGTTGGACTATAACCTGGTGTTGTGTGATTTTTAACTTTGTACACCCCAGTCCAACACCGGCATCTCCGAATCATGAGTCCATAATAGAATTGCCTCTGGGAATCTGGTAGACACATCCATTATGGCTAGCAAATATTGGTTTGCACTTCTATTTTAGATAGGGGAGCTACACAACTAATCATAACCCACATGAAATGTTCTTCGAATGCAGGAATTGGTAACAAAGGTGCTGGCTTTAGTACTGCCTGTGACTTCCCTACCATTTAGAATGTTTGACATGTACATCAAAAAATAACCACGTCCGTGTGCATTCCAGGCCACTACAAATGCCTCTATACCTTAGCCTGGGTCTTCTGTACACCTAGGTGACCCCCTGCAGTTAGTTTATGCCCTACCCATAACACTTTACGCTATTCCGAAAACAGTGTGATGCACTTCGGACCATTTCCCTTCTGCACTAACCTATCGGGGTCTCCATTTTAATTTTAGCATTCTATCTTTAAGTTAATAACGTTCGACAATATATTTTGATTCCTTTTTTTGTGTGTGTGCATGTGTATGTGTGTGTATATATATATATCTGTTGTATATATATATGTATCTGTTGTAAGTCCATTAGCCTTTCAGGACTAAACACCCCTGCCTGATCCTCTGCCTGTTTGGGTTTTTTTCTGCACCGTGACATCAAGCAGGGTGTCAGTTCACTGAGCATCATCTCCTTTGGCTTTTTATTTTGGTTTTCCTTCCTGCTCTAACTTATGACAGTGGAATTGCAGATTAGATTACAGATTACATTACAGTGTGGAAACAGGCGCTTCGGCCCAACAAGTCCACACCGACCCGCCGAAGCACAACCCACCCATACCCCTACATTTACCCCTTACCTAACATTAGGGACAATTTAGTCCACATATTTGGATTGTGGGAGGAAACCGGAGCACCCGGAGTTAACCCACGCAGACACGGGGAGAATGTGCAAACTCCACACAGACAGTTGCCTGAGGTGGGAATTGAACCCGGGTCTCTGGCACTGTGAGGCAGCAGTGCTAACCACTGTGCCACCGTGCCGCCCACAATCTTGTTACTATACAGTCTGGAAAAATCCTGGGTATTTTTCTTTTAACTCCCCAATTCCCTTGTTTTCCTTTTGCCTTCTCTAACACAAGGGGTGCCACGCCCAACTTGGATCCTGTTAAATCGTTCACAAGAACAAACTGTATTCCTGGAAATGACACTCTGTTACTCACTGTCACTGTTACTTCCACAACCTTGATTTGGCATTCCAACCTGATGTTACACAAGGGAATGCTTAATTTCTAACCCCATTCCACAAATTGTCACGATCTTGATTAGTACGTCAGAAAGAGTGAAAATACTTTCATCTCTCACTATTAGAGGCCGAGAGAAAGTGAGGGCTGCAGATGCTGGAGATGAGAGTTGAAAAGTTTCCAATTGGAAAAGCATAGCCAACCAGGCAGCATCCGAGGGGCAGAAGAGTTGACTTTTCAGGCATAAATCCTTCTCAGGAAAGTGGGGGATGGGGTAACGGAGGGGGAAGGGGGCCGAGAAATAAATAGGAGGGTGGGGGTGGAGCTGGGTGTAAGATAGCTTGGAAGGCGAGAGGTAGATGCAGGTGGGGTGTGATGGTGATTGGTCGGACAGGAGGGTGATAGGACACCTATCAGTGGTAGGACAGCTGGAACCCTCAAATTAGAACCATCATCAACGTTGACTTCACCAAATTCCAAATCTCCCCTCCACCAACCTCTCCCAGATCCAACCGTTCAACCTAGCACTGCCCTCTTGAACCACCCTAACTGGCCAGCTTACTTCCCACCTACCGACTCCATCCTCCTAACCGACATATCATAATTACTCCCACCTACATCTTCTTATCGCCTTCCCAGTGACCCTCCCACAGGCCCAGCTACTACCCTCGTATTTATCTTTCAGCCCCATTGTCCCCCCACCACATTCCTGACGATGGGTTTCTGCCTGATATTCGATTGTCCTGCTTTTCGGATGCTGCCAGATCTGTTGTGCTTTTCCGGAGCCTCACTTCTCAACTATTAGAGACTGAGCAGATCCCATATCTCACAAAATTATAACTTCTTGTCCTTCTCCCCCGATCTTTCTGAGTAAACTTTACCTATAGAGGTGAATTCTTTATAGCGATCAGGTATTGACTCCATACCACGCCCCTGCCTTGGCTGTATACTCTCTTGCAGCTCCTCGGCTCTACTTGGGGTCTCCTTTACCAGTTTCACTAATGCCACTGGGCTTAGCCTCTTCTACCACATCTTTCCCCAAAATGCCTTCCTTCAACGACCACTGCAGTGAAAACACCTTTTCCCAGTGCCCTTCTTAAACCATCGGCACTGTTATTTTATGTCTTACACTGCCTTATACTGAGAACACCTGAGGCCTTTCACCTCCTTTCAACCCCTTTGGGCTTCTTTTTTCACTTGTGGTAAACCATTGTGCGCTACTGTTCGCTTTGTAATGTGTGAACTTCCCTTCTCCCAATTTCTATCCCTCATAGCATGAAAATTCTCCCAGAAGCTAAATTCCATCTCATGCACCAATACATATTTACCTGCCATTTCTGCCGCGCTTCTCACTTCTTGAACTTTCTGTTCGTGCACATGAAATCTTACCATCTCTGGAAGTGAGTCTTTAAACTTCTCCAGCAGAATAATCTCCCTTCGAGCCTCACAAGTCTTATCTATTTTTAAGGCTAGCACACATCTATCAAAATGACTGTGGTTAATTCTTTCAAACTTAACATAAGTCTGACCAAGTTCCGTCTCAATTTTTATGAACTTCTGTCTATGTGGTTCTGGTACCATTTCATAGCCAATCAAAATAGCCAATTTGACATTTGCACAATCTCTTGACCCCCCATCTGACAGTGCTGCACATGCCTCACCAGCTGTGCCCACCAGCTTAGTCTGAACTAGCATTACCCACAAGTTCACTGGACACGTCATCTGCCGAGTTATTTTTTTCAAATGAGATAAAAAAGGTTTTGACATTTTTCTCACCGAAATATGGCAAAGTACTAACATAGTTGTATACATCCCGATGTTCTCCCTTCATCTCCATCCTGTTAATTTAACTTTCTTGTCTAATTCACAACTTCTAAATTTCAAATTCTCTCTCTCTTTCTTTTTCCTCTCCTTCTCTTTTTTCTAACTCTGTTTCCATCTCTTTCTTTGTCTTCTAACTTCAGTTGCCATATTTGCAATTTAAGTTTTTTCTAACTCTATTGCACTTGTCTGTTTCTCTGATACATCAATGTGCTTGACCAACTACATTATAATTTCAGCTTTCCTTCTGTCCGTGGTTAAACCCAATTCCAACCTATTTGCTAATTCTAATAAATGTCCTGCTTCTGTCTTTCTCAACTTTCTTGGCAAATTTGGGAACCTCTTTAGTAATGTTAAGAGCCATTTCCCTCTGTTTTAATTTAAACAACCACCAGTGAACAAAATTAATCAGATTTTCCGACCGGTTTTATTTTAAGAACTAGGTCACTAATTGCAACGTGTTGGAATTTGCTGGGACATTTTGTACCCGAAATCTGTTCAAATCTACCCAAGTCCCTTATGGCAGGGCCCCAAACTGTGAAGACATCTATGTCGAGCACTTCTGTTAATTAAAACCACAAACCCAAAAAAGCTCACCTCACCTCGTAATCTGTTTTACATGAGTGACAAAGAACTCCCAAAATTCCACTAATAAAAGAAAAATAACAGTTTGCATGTATGCAAGTTAGCTCGCTGTGCTTGAAGGTTTGTTTTCTGACGATTCGATACTATGACTAATTAACATCATCAGTGAGATGCTCTGCTGAAGCGCTGGTGGGATGTCGCGCCTTTCTATTTATCGGTCTTGGGTTCTTAAGATGGGTGATGTCATTTCCAGTTCTTTTGTTTTTCAAGAGAAGGTAGATAGGATCTAAATTGCTGTGTTTATTGACGGACTTCCGGTCAGAATGCCATTCCTCTAAGAACGTCCTTGCATGTCTTAGTATGCGTGTGTGTTGTCCCAATCAAAGTGGTGCCCTTCTTTGTCTGTATGTATGGAACATAGTGATAATGGGTCATGTATTTTGGTGGCCAGTTGGTGTTCATGTATCCTGGTAACACGACAACAGGACAGTTTCAATGGCGGAAGAATGATTTTATACTCACTGTTTAATTAATGTGTGTGTGCAGATATGTAACATTTTTCATATGTGCACAACACATTCTAAATGCACAACGGAGACACAGTTAACTGAAAGTGTTGCATATGATGTATAAAATTTATAAAACATTAAAACATCATTTGATTCTCATCTAAAATGATATGCTCCCCTTCTCTCAACGTTCCCTCCTTTTCTGGAAATCTCCACTCCAATCTCTCATTCTTATCAGGATGTGTATTATAACTTCTTGCTTCTGGTGTCCCAGCTTATTTCAGTTAATCCCCTTTCTACCAGAATTCAATACATTGGCCTGTTGGGTTCTTTCCAAAGCTAGTGTCTGTCACATTATTGGAGATAAAATTTCTGGCATCAGACCCAGCATTTGAACATATTACTCTGTTGTACATGCACTGCACAAAGGACCACAGCACACAGGCATTGCCAAAACATTGGGGGATGTTCATCTCCTTCTTTCGATGATCTAGTTTTCTCATATTTCACATTTCATCATCTATGTTGTCTCGCTCTTTCTCTCTTTGTATCGAGTTAAGGAATTTACCAATTATTCTTTGCGTCCCTTCTCTCAAAGCTCCTTCTTTAGGTTTATATCTATTGCTCTCTTCTTGATGTAATGTGATTATAATTGAGCAATGTAACTACAAAGACATTTGGAAGGAGCTGGTCACAGTCAATTGGAAGGGGAACTGAGCAGGGCAGACCATGTAACAGCAAAAGCTGGAATTTCTAAGGGTTATTTCGGAGGATATCAGAAATTCTCCCAAGGGAGATGAAACATACTCATGGCAGGACAAGGCAACCATGAGTAATAAGGCATCAAACCAAAAGAGGAAACATAAAATGTGGTGAAGATGATTGGGAATCCAGAGAATTCATTGGCTCTGAAACTACATAAGGCTGACATCACTGACACTGCAAAGCTCTTAATCATGCTCAGGGAGAGAAACAGAGGGAAAGGCATTCACTTTAAACACAGAAGATGGTATTACTCAAGGAAAAAGATTCAGATGAATTAAACAATTGAATTAAAATCAGTTAATTGGTTTTGCAGAATGTGTCAGATTGAAGGCATGACCCGGGGAGAGACCCTCAGCAGAATGAGAGTATGAAAATGGAAGTGTTACCACATCAGAAACCAAAGTAGGTCACTGAGTACAGGGCTGATGGGTGAATGGGTCTCGTTGTGAACTAAGGGACAGAGAGCAGAATTGCATTGCAGGTATTGCAGCTCAAAACTGCGTATTTATGTAGTGCTGTAGACTACAGCAGCAGGAGAAGCAGAACAGCATTCAACCACAACCTGTAACTTTTAGCCTCGAATAATTTCCTCAGTCTGCCATTGCCATCAATACGATCTATGTTTCAGTAATGACTGTGGGTGAACATGACTGGATCAGAACCACGTGAACCTAAACCTGACGTGAACCCATTAAAGCTACCACACTTGACTAACAGATCTGATCGAAGCTCCGCAATCCTGTCACGTTCTGTCATAAATGGTGATGAAAGATTAAACAAATGACTGGAGCAAAGGGATCCACAAATATCCCCATCCTCAGTAATCAAACAGCCCTGCACATCAGTGTAAAAGACCAGGATGTGGTAGCTGCACCAACCTCAGCCAAAAGTGTTGAGTTGTTGAACCACCTCACCCTCGCCATGATACCCACAGAATCACAGATTTTAGTCTTCAACTAAGTCAATTTGCTGTACGTGACATGAAGAAACAGCTGAACACAGTACGTACGAAAAAGACAATGGTCCCTGACCCCATTCCTGCAATAGGACTGAAGACTTGTGCTGCACAACAAGCCGTGTTCCTGGGAAGCTGTTTCATTCCAGCTCCAACTCTGACATCGCCCTGGTAATGTGGAAATTACTCAGCTATGTCCAGTTCCTAAGAGGATTATAATTACAATCTGAGCAGTTACCTCCCCCTCAGTTTGATTTCAGATAGGTCCCCGTGTAGAGATGGTGCTGCTGTGGAAAGGTCACTGGATTACTAATCCAGACCAGGCTAATGCTCTGGCAGCAGGTGTAAGTTAAACACAATTGACAAAATATTAAGATGCAAAATCTGGTGTCCGTAATAGTGACCTTCAAGCCAATGGCGATTGTACACACCAATTTGCTTCACAAATGTACTTTCAGAAAGTGAATCTCCCGTGCTTTCCTGGTCTGGCCAAAACGTGACTACAGACACACAGACATGTGATAAACTTTTCAATGGTCTCTGATTCCGCCAACCAGGACATTCTATTGCATCAAACTGTTCCGAGAAAGAACACCCGGGCCCAGCCTCAGTATCGGACAAGGCAATGAGAAACACAGTCCTGTTGACCCTGCAGAGACGTCCTTCCTAATTTCGGAGAGCTTGTGACAACATTTACAGACTGCTCAGAAACATCGGGAATGGAGTAGGCCACACAACACATTGAGCCTTCCCCATTCCAGTTCATGTTCAAACATCTCCTCAATGCACTATTCCCACACACTGTACACATCCCTTAATGTGGTTAACCGTGGGAAGCGAAAAAGTAGGAAGTGCAGTAGTCCATTTGGTCTGTCGAGTTTCCTACCCAATTCAATATAATGATACCTGACCCTTTATTTCCATATCGTTCTCCTTCTCTCCCACCATTCCTTTACTGTCTCTACGTCCGTATTTATATTCAGTGTCTTGGCTTCCAGATTCGAGTGCATTCCCCACGTTCACCAGACGCTGAGGGCAGATATTTATTGTCATCTCATTGCAGAATGGTCTGTCTAATACTGTGGACCTTGTTTTAGACACCAGAGCCTGGGGAATTATTATCCCTGCTTCCAATCCATCTCACCCTGTCAGAGCTTTATATATCTCACTGAGATCTCCACGCATTTTCCTAAACCCCATCGAATACAGGCCCAGTCGCCCCAAACTCTGCTCCCACAACAAGCCTGTCATCACAAAGATCGGTCTGGTCATCCTTCACTGCACTCCCTCAATGTCAGGTTTGTCCTTTATTAGGTACTGAGACCAAACCTGCACACAATACTGCACAGTGTTTGAAACGGGGTCTCACCAACACTCTGTACAGTTGCAGTAAGACACCCTTACTCCTGGATTCAAATCCCCCTGAAATGAAGGTCAGCACATCATTGATCTTCCTAACTGTTTTCTGCTCCTGCAATATTGCTTTCAGTGACTGGTGTACAGGGAGATCGAGATCCTTTGCAATGTTACAGCTCCCCACGTGGTTGGTCTATGTACACTGGGCAGCGTGTGAATGCCATTCCCAGTGTTGACTTCTTGCTTCAGACCTCACTGTGCTGCAGGGACCTCGGAGGTCTGCGCAGAAAGAAACAACAAAAAGGCCCATATGTCGCTTTTTAGATCAACATGTTTCAAACAATCCCTTTTTAAATGAAAAGCTGCCAATCTCTTGTTCCCACCAAAGGGCACACCGTCACCTCTACCCATATTGCTCTCCATCTGCCACATATTTGCCCAATCACTCCACTTGCCTTAGTCACCTTAAAACGTTTTTTCAACCTCCTCACCCACTCGCAATGCAACATCTTTTAGTTTTCTCAGCAGGTTGTGATATATTGTATTTGATTCCCACAACCACATTTTTAATGGATTTGTGAACAGCTGGTACCCGAGCACCGATCCCTATGATATCTCAGCAACCTTTCTCTGTTAAAAAAAATCTGTTTTTTCAATTTATTTATTTCGTGAATCTGGGTGTGACTGGCTGGGCCAGCATTTATTGCCTGTCCCTGGTTGCCCCTTGAGAAGGTGGTGGTGAGCTGCCTTGTTGAACCACTGCAGCCCACTGTGGATTCAGTGATAGTAACACCATTGAATGCCAAGGGACAGCGGTTAGATTGTACTTTAGTGGTGATGGTCACGGTCTGGCATTTGTGTGACGTGAATATTACTTGCCACTTTTCAGCCTGGATACTGTCCAGATCTTGTTGCATTTGGACATGGACTGCTTCAGTATCTTAGGAGCCAAAATGTTGCTGAATATTGTGCAATCATTGGCAAACATCCCCACTTATGATCTTAGAATAGAGGCAATGTCATTGATGAAGCAGCCCTGAAGATGTTTGGGCCTAGGCCACTGCCCGAGGGACTCCAACAGACTTGCCCTGGAGCTGAGTTGACTGGCCTTTATCAACCATGACCATCTTCCTACGTGTCAGGTATGATTCTAATCAGCGGGGAGTTTGCCCCTGATGCCCATTGATTCCAGTTTTGTTCACGCCCCTTGATGCCACACTTGGGAGAAGACAGCCTTGTTATAAAGGACTGTCACTCTCACCCCACCTCTGGAATTCAGCTCTTTTGTCCATGTTTGAACCACGGTAATGAGGTCGGGAGCTGAGTGGCCCTGGGGCAGCCCAAACTGGGCGTCATTGACCAGGTTATTGCTGAGCAGGTGCAGCTTGAAAACACTGAGACATTCCACCACTTTACTGATGATCGATTGTAGACTGATGGAGTGGTAATTGGCCGGATTGGATTTGTTCTACTTTTTATTTTCAGGAGATACTTGGGGTAATTTTCCACGTAATCGGGGAAATGTAATTGTAAAGGTATTGGAACAGCTTGGTGAGGGCAGTGACAAGGTCTGGAGAACAACTTTTCAGTACTATTGACAGAATGTTGTCAGAGTATGTATCCTCTGGTGTATCCAGTATCTCCAACTGAATCTGGATATCGCGTGGAGTGAATCAAATTGGCTGATGGCTGGTAACTGGATTGCTGAGGACCACCGGCGGAGGCTGAGGTGCATCATCCACTCAGCACTTCTGACTGAAGATTGTTGTGAATGCACCAGCCTAATCTTATACACTGAAGTGCTGGGCTCTTCCGTCAGTAAGGATTGGGATACTCGTGGAATCTCCTCCTCCAATGACTTGTTTAATTGTCCATAACTATTCTCATCTAGAACTAGAAGGACTGCAGAGCTGAGATCTGAACCGTTGCTTGTGGGATCACTTAGCTTTGTCTATCACTTAGTGCTTATGCTGTCTGGCGCACAAGTTGTCCTGGTTGGTGACTTCATCAGGCTGACACCTCATTGTCAGGAATGCCTGGTGCTGCTCCTGCCCTCCTGCACACTCCATTGAACCAAGGTTGATCCAATGGTTTGATGGTAATTGTTGTGAGGGGGATATGCCAGGCCATGAGGTTGTGCTGGAGTACAATTCTGCTGCTATTGATGACTTGCAACACGTTATGGCAACCCAGATAGATCTGTTCGAAGTCTGTCCCAGTTAGCACGGTGATAGTGCCACCTATGCTGGTGGAGCTTATTCTCAATGTGCAGGTGTGACTTTATCTCCACAATAACTATGCAGTGGTCACTCTTAACGATAATGTCATGGACAGATACTTCTGCAAC
This sequence comes from Chiloscyllium plagiosum, assembly GCF_037043375.1. Taxonomy (NCBI): domain Eukaryota; kingdom Metazoa; phylum Chordata; class Chondrichthyes; order Orectolobiformes; family Hemiscylliidae; genus Chiloscyllium; species Chiloscyllium plagiosum. The sequence goes on along the minus strand of NW_028270189.1, from coordinate 29,684,860 downwards.
TGGCAGATTAGTAAGGCTGTGGTCAAATATGGATTTTCCCTCTTGTGGGTTCCTTCACCACCTGCCGTAGACCCAGTCTATCCGGTATATCCTTTAGGACTCGGCCAGCTCAAGCAGTAATTCTGCTGCTGAACCACTCTTTTTGTGGACATTGACATCCCCAAACCAGAGTACATTTTGTGCCTTTGCCACCCTCAGTGCTTCCTCCAGTGTTGGTCAGCTTGGAGGAGTACTGACTCATCAGTTGGGAGAGGCTGGTACATAGTAATTAGCAGGAGGTTTCCTTTCTCATGTGTAAACTAATGCCGTGAGTCTTCCTGGGATACAGTTCACTGTTGTGGACTCCCAGAGCAATTCCCTTCCAACTGTATCCCACTGTGCCATCACGTCTGCTTTGTCTGTCCTGCTGGTGAAACAGTAGATATCCGGGGAAGGTGATGGGGTGTCTGGGACATAGCCATACTCACAGAATTAGACCTTAAATACCAGGTCAAGCTGTTGCTTCACGTGTCTGTTTTTTTCTATTCACTGTTTCCTGCCAGCTGTCCCATTCTAGAAACATGGCCATATATTCGCCCCAATCCACTAAGATTTGATTTTGCAAACTAGGCTGGGAGATTTATCAACATTTTTCTGAAAATCCACGTGTTTTACATCCATTGTTTCTCTTTCATTTGTCTCCCCGTCAGTTTCTCAAACATAATTCCCATTTCATAAATCTATGTTAGTGTTGTCTATGACCATTACTTTCAGTCCCAATAATTTCTCCCAAACAATTTACTTACTATATTCTGTGTTTCATGTACTATTTCGTTTTCCCACACCATACTTGGTTGTCCTGGTATTGTCAGAAAGTTCTGTGAAGACAGAACTGAAGTTGTGGATTCATAGTTTTGCCATTTCCCTGTTTCCCATTCTCCATTCTCTGGTTTCAAACTGGAAAAAAATCTGCACTGTTTTTTCATACTTCTCACATTGATATAATTTGACAAGCTATAACAGTTCACTCTTATAATCTTTGTGAACATTATCTTCAGAAACCCACCAATTCATGTCTTAAGCTGCTCAGCTCCACATCATACACTCACAGGAGCATAGTTTCTGTACCAACAGAAATACAGCACGATCTATATTAGTCCCACTTTCCAACTCCAGGCCCATAGCCTGGAATGTTATGAAACTTCCAGGTAATTTTAACGGTTGAGAGGTTAGCCGTGATAACTCCCCTCTCAGGAAGTACATTCCAGACCTCAACACCCTCTGGGTGAAAAAAAGTAATCTTTAAATCCTCTCTGAACCTCGAACCCTTCACGTTTAGATTAGATTACTAACAGAGTGGAAACAGGCCCTTCGGCCCAATAAGTCCACACCGCCCCGCCGAAGCGCAACCCATCCATACCCCTACATTTATCCCTTACCTAACACTACGGGCAATTTAGCATGGCCAATTCACCTGACCTGCACATCTTTGGACTGTGGGAGGAAACCGGAGCACCTGGAGGAAAACCACGCAGACATGGGGAGAATGTGCAAACTCCACACAGTCAGTCGCCTGAGTCGGGAATTGAACACTGTGCCACCGTGCCGCCCACTTTAAAAGTGTGCTCCCTGGTTCTTGACCCTCTGTCTAAAAGGAACAGCTGCTGTCTATCCACCCTGTCCATGCCCCTTGTTAACTTATCCTTCTGAATCACATCCCCCGCAGCCTCCTCTGCTCCAAAGTAAACAACCTGAGCTTATCCAGCCTCTCTCCATAGCTGATATACTCCATCCCAGGGATCATCCTGGTGAATCTCCTCTGCAACCACTCCAGTACAATCACATCCTTCCTGTAATGTGGCTCCCAGAACGACATACAGTACTCCATCATGGACTAAACCAAGCCCTGTATAGCACTTATAATCTACTCCCTGATTAATAAACGCTACACCCAAGGTTCAATTCTTAACTAGTCCATTACCCTGTTCTGTCACGTTCAGGGATGCGTGGAGAAACACCCTGTGAGCTTCCTAGTGTGCTGCCAATCATTGTGTACACCCCATGTCTGGTTCCTTCTTCCAAAGTACATCACCTCATATTTATCAGGATCACATTCCATCTGCCATTGATCTGCCCATCTGATCATTCCACTTGTATTTTCCTGTAAAATCAGAACTTCCTCCTCACTGCCAACCACCCGGCCAATCTTTGTTTCAAACACAAACTTACTTATCACAACTCCCACCCCTCCACCTACCCCCCTCCCCCTCCAGATTCACATCTATACCATTTATGAATGCTACAAATAATAAGGGATACAGCACTGATCTCTGTGGTACACCGGGAACACTGGTCTCCAGTCACACAAACAGACTTCTCCCACTACCCTCTGCCTCCTGACACTAAGACAATTTTCGTTGTAACTTGTCAAGTTATCCTTGATATTGTGAGATTTTACATTATTTTTCCAATTTTCCATGTGGAACTTTGTCAAAGGCCTTGCTGCAAAACTAAACAAGCGACCTTCTCAGACTAATTCAATCAAATTCATTAGGTGTGACTTCACTCTGATAAAGTCCTGATGATTATCCCTGATCAAACCTTGCGATTCTGATTGGACTTCGATTTTCTCCTTCTCTATTTTCTCCAGTCGTTTCCCGAACAGTGATCTAATACTTGCTCATCCGTAGTTACCTTGGCAAATATCTACCACGCTTACTGTGAAGTGGAATCATATTAGCTGCTCTCCAGTCCTCTGGCACCTCCCCTGTGGTCAGATTCCAATTAAAATTTCTTCCCTTGACTCCAACAGTGTCCAGACCTGCGGATTTGTCCAATTTTATACCAAAGTCTCAAACATCTGCTCGTATTTTACATCAATCTCTTCAAGAGCTTTCCAGTCCATCTTCTTGAATTCTGTACCTGCATCCTCCTTCTTCCAAGTAAAACAGCTGTGATGTTTACATGTACCAATCTATCAATGTTCTCCGGGTTGACGCACTGATTGCCCCTTTGGTTTCTAATGGACACTAACTGTTTGCTGATTATTCTGTTCTACTTGTCCGTGTAGAATACTGTGGGATTCTCCCTAATCTCGCCTGCTTGCACTTCTCCATGTCCCTCTGTTATTCAGTCCCCTCTATGTTTCTAAGCTTCTAAGTTTCACTACAATCACCTCTCATCTTTTGAAACTGGAGATCACAGGCTGTGTTTCCCCATCAGACAATCTTGCCACTTCAGGGATTAGTCTAGAGAATACCTTTCGCAGTTCCTCTGTAGTCAGTATATTCTATCTTAGATTGGGACTCCGAACGGTACACAATACTCAGTTTAGTCTCAGCAACACTTTATGCAGCTGGTGCATGACATCTTCTATATTGCAATTACATATACATGAATGTTAACCTAATTTTTCGTTTCCTATTTGCATGCGTTCTTCCCAATTCCTTTCACTTTAACTTTTCTTATGAAAGATCCTCCTGAATATCTAACCATACGTTATCCATTAGCTCCTTGTTGCCTCCGTCCACAAGAATCATCTTCAAACCGTTCCAAAAAATGTTTGCCAAGTATGGTTTTCGTTTCATCGATGCATGATCATCCTCCCCAGTTTTCCCATTACCTTCTGTATACCCAGTAACACGTTCTTTGTAATTCAGCCCAGGAGACACACGACCGCGGATTACAAGTTAACTGATCTGTAGTTCACCAATCTCCATCTTCATCCGTTCTTAAACTGTTGGATAATATTTATAACTTTTGCCATATCCAGATTGGCTAAATATCGTTCAGGAATATATTGGAAAATAACATGAAAATTCGCAATGCAATCAATACGTCTATTGCTGCTTCCTCTGAAATTCTTGTATGAAGTACATCTGATCTGTCAGATTTACAAATACTCAATCCAGTTTTCTTTTCAAAGATGACCTCAACACTGATAAGAATGATCTTAAACTTTACTTGCACAAGTCCCATGGTCACTTGGTATTTCTGGTAGAATTTCGGGATATTCTGCCTTGAAAATAGACACAAAGAAACTGTTTCTTTCTCCTGTGATTTCTCTGTTCTCTACAATAAATTACCCTGCCCGCACGCATAGTGTTCCATATTTGACCTTGTTTTTACATTAGTTGCATACACTGATGTACTTTTTTTCGCAGTCTTTATGTTTTTCTTTCGCAGTTGGTATGTTTTTCTTTTGTTTGCATGCTGTTTCGCTTTTCGATTTCCTTCTCAGTTTCTTGGTCATCCGTTGCTGGGTCCTACATTTCTCCGAATCCACTGGCTTACTACAACACTTGGCATTTTTCCAAGCTGCTTCCATTGACCTAATAGGTAGTTAAAGGTAAGGCTGAAGGAGTTAGGTCGGAGAGGAGGGTGGACCAGATTGATGGGAAGGAAGATGAACACATAGGAACGTTCAAAAGGGGGAGTGTGCTGAGTTGGAAGATTGGACTGGGATAAGGTGGAGTTAAGGGAAATGGGGAAACTGGTGAAATCTACATTAATCCCCTGTAGTTGGAGGGTCCCAAGGCAGAAGAACAACCTTTCTCCATCCATGCTTCGGGTGGTTAAGGTTTGGCGATGGAGGAGGCCCAGGACTCTCATGTCCTTGGCAGAGTGGAAAGGAGAGGTAAAGTGTTTAACCACAAGGTGGTGGAGTTGGTCAATGTGGCTGTTCCAGCGATGTTCTCTGAAATGATCCATGTGTGTCTCTCCAATGTGGAGAAGACCACACTGAGTTTAAAGGATGCAGTAGATGAGGCGTTCTGTCTCCCTTCATCACCTATCACTTTCAACACCACCTTCATCTACCTATCGCATTCCTAGCTACCTGCCTCCTGCCACACCCCCTGCTCATTTAACTCTCAGCTCCCTTGACCCAGAAGCCTCATTCCTGATGAAGGGTTGTGCCCGAAACGACAATGCTCCTGCTCCTCGTACGCTGCCTGACTGTGCTTTTCCAGCGCCACTGATCTCCAGCAGCTGCAGTGCCCACTTTCTCCTCACACCTTCAGGGCTTGCATGATTCAGATTTATAACAGTTACTTCAAATAAAACAAAAACTACCGTTTATTCAAACAGCATAAAAGAAAACAAATGCATTGTGGTCTCTGTTCCCAAAAGTTCCTTTTAAACTAAAGTTTTCAATTAGCTTTTCTGGTCATCCAACATCAATTTCTAAATAACCTGATCTCTAGCTCTGTGCTCAACAAAATGTTAATGCCAGTTATCTAACACATGCTCATGAAATCCATTTTTCCCAGCATTAGCATTCAGTTTGGTTAACACAGTTTAGATATAATGTAAACAGTACATTATTACTGCAGTAGCCACAATTGTGTATATCTCATTTTCCTGTTTTATAACGTGCCCAACATTTGTATTGCAGCTTTCACTTTGATATATAACCCCCATCAATGTTTCCTGCTCCTTGCTGTTTTTACGCTCCACCTTACAAGATTCTGTAGAATCTGAGTGACATGGACTTTGGGGAGATTAATGATAGAGATCATCTTGCCACATCATTTATGATCTTCTTAAGCATCATCGTGACATTTTCTCCAGATCTCCCGTTATGCTAGTGGAGTAGAGAAGGACAATGATCGTTCAACAATGCTCTGTATTTCCCTCAGAGAGCTGAGACTGCTCTAACCTAGGTGGGAACCTTACAGCAGGCTGGTAAAGCATTGCTGCTGCTGTACAGGATCTTAGTGAGATCACATCTGGAGTAGTGTGTACACATTTGGTCTCTTCGATGAAGAAAGGATGTTATTATCTTGGAAGCAGCTCAGAAATGGTCCCCTCAACTGATTCCTGCAATAAAGGTGCTAACTTATAACGAAAGGAAGATCAGGTTGATCCAATAGCCATTGGAGTTTACAAAAATGAAAGAAGACCTCATTTCAACATAGATGACAGGAAGGAGTCAACAACTGAAGCGAATTACACAGATAATGGAGGAATCCATTCCGTTCTTCAGCCTGTTACACACGAACAACATAAAGGATATTCAGGCCTTTGACCCTGTTACACCAGAATAGGGCGAGGCTGTTCAGCCCTTGGAGCCTGATGTATATTTACAGGAGGAGGCCAATCAGCCCCTCGAATCTACAACACTGGCCCCAGAGTAGGCCATGCTGCACCAGTATCCTATTACACAGCAACAGGATCAGTCCATTCAGCCTCCTCAAGTCTGTAACATAGGAACTGAAAGCGGTCACACAGTGACTGGAGATTTGTTACACTGGGATAGCAGGAAGCCATTCATACCCACCGAGTCTGTTGCAAGAGAATTGGATAAGGATAAAAACTATTTGAGACTTATTTCTTGAGAAAGGAGGAGGTAATTCAGACACGTGTCTGTTGTATGGGAACAAGAGAAGACCACTCGCCATCTTAGTCCCATCTCTGGGATACATGAGGAGACCGTTCAGTACCTCCACCTATTATGGAGAAATATGAGAAGACCCATCAGCCCCTCAAAATGTTGCACAGCAACGGGAAGTTTCCATAATCCCCCACTCCTCTAACGCATCAACAGGGGGTGGTCATTCTGGCCTTGGAGATGATAACATGGGAACGCCAGAAAGACTTCATCCCATCGATTTTGTACACCAGCAGGAGGATGGGTCCTGTCAGCCACACATACCGCTTATGCAGCAAGTGGAGCACACCTCTTAAAACCCTTTTGCCAATCAAACAGGAATTCAAAGAAAACGTAAAGGTTTTAGAAAGGGAAGAACTTATAATAACTGCATACATTAGGGAGTAAAATGTAACAATAAAGTATTGTAATTTAAGGCAAATTATTAGAATCCATTGTTGTGGACATTTGCAAACGTAAACCACAATTCATCGGAGTCAACGTGGTTTTACAAAGGATAAATCATGATTGAAGTGTTTTCTTGAGTTATTTATAGTTGTGACAAACAAGGTGGATAGTGGGAATCCTGGAAATGGAATATATCTGGTCTTCGTGAAGGATTCAGATACGTCGCTTCTCCAAAGAGTGCGTGGAAAGATCAGACAGCATCGGTTTAGGAGTAATTTATTGGCTTGGATGGAGGATTGGTTAACCAACAAAATGCAGTCAGATGAATTAATTGTGTCATTTTCTATTGGAAAATGCAATTTGTTGGGTGCCATAGATTTCAGTTCTCATGCTTCAACCATTTGTGATCGACATTATTACTCGGTTGACGGGATAGAAAATGCTATAGCTACATTTTCAGATGACACTAACATTGGTGGGAAATTACTTCGGAATGATGATGCAAGAGATTTAAAAACTACATGTATAGATTGGGTGAATGGGCAAACATTTGGCAATGAAAATTAAAGTGGATAAATATGGGTTATTCAAGTTGGCCAGCCTAATAAAAAGGCAAATTATTATCTAAATGGAGAGAAACTTCAACGTGCTTAAGTGCAGAGGGATTTGGGTGCCTGCTTGCATATCACAGAAAACCACTTGCGGGTACTTGAAGTAATGAGGAATGCAAGCATAACTTGAGCGTTTATTTGTAAAAGGATAGAGTAGAAAGGTTACTGTAGCTATACAAGGCGTTAGTGAGGCTGCAACTGGAGTACAGTTTGGGTGTCCTGCAGAATGAGGTATTTCCATTGGAGGCAATTCAGAAGAGCTTCATCAGACTGATTCCATATTTGAAGTGTTTGTCTTATGAAGAGAAATTGAGCAGTTCAGGCCTATTCTGTCGAGTTTATAAGAATGAAATGAGATCTCATTGAGGTCTGTAAAATGCTAAACGTAATTGAAAGTGTAGATGTGGAGTGGATATTTTTTCATGTGGCGCAATCTACAATAAGAGACTAGAGTTTGAGGATCGAGAGATGGCAGGAAAGTGGAACAGAGGCCGCGATGACATCAGCCATGATTGTATTCCATGGCGGAGCAAGTTCGAAGGGTTGGATTCCTGACTGATGCTCCTTGTTCATATTCAGCTTTACGGCTGTGTTACACAGTAATAGGGGAGGATGATGTATCAAACAGGAAGCAGGCACTCCGGATAAATCAGTCTAAATCAGTTTGACAGAACGTCACCAGAGGAGTCACACAGTGACCAGTGCTGGGTCCTCAACTATTTACAATCTATATCAATGATCAGGAGGATGGAACAGATATAGAGATAATGAGTTTGGTCATGTTGCTGTGATAAGCAAGAGATTAAATTATCAAGAGAGGGTGGAGGGTCTACAGATAGATACAGAGAGGTAAATGCAATGGATAATAATTTGGCAGCTGCAATATAACAGGATATAATCTGTCATTTCATTTACAGGAATAACGGAAGGCAGTATGTTACTGAAATGGAGAGGGATCACAGGGATTATTAATACTGTGTATTGGGGGGTTCACTCTGACCCGTTCAGACAGGGGAGGTTTTACTCAATCCCTGATTGTCTGCTCCTTGACGCTCCAAGTGACCCCATTGCTCTCCGTGCACATGGAATACTTTGAAGTGTTTGGTTGGTGATGGGGGATGCTGTTATCAAACGTGTATCAAGGGGATGGCCTTTATCCAAGATACATTCATTCCTTTCTACATGGAGATCTGAAGATGATGGGAATGGCTGCCTGCTTGTGAATGAAGATGCTGTGGCTGCTGTCAGGACAGAGGTATTCACCAACATGATGTACTGTGATGGGCACACTGCAAGATTAATACAGAGAGTGCTCCTTCAGTTCCTCTACCTCTCCCCATTGACACGGCTACTCCGCAGATGCCATGTGCACCATCGGGAATCCCACTATACTGGATACACCCGGCAGCTCCCTGCTGAGGGAGAAACACTGTATTTACCTCACCATATATATCCTCCGTCATTGAATGGTTACATTGATGGCAACATACTGGGAGATGACGGATATGTCACCCAGTCTTGTTTGAAAAGTTCCAGAACATAGAAGCTGAATGAAACTGTGACCCGAACAGCCACTGGCAGCACCGTCCTTCCCCCTGGTGTGAAGCTGCAGGACGTGTTAAAGGAGGTGACACCGCTCTGTGACCAGCTCCTTATTCAATCAGAGTCCCCTCACACTCTGCTACTGGGTTAAGTGGAGCTTGGGAAGCTGTTCCGGAAAATTCCGGGGTGGACGCAGCAGTTCTCTTTCCCCACACACACTCACTGCGTGGTTTCAGAGCCTCCCCTCTCTGCAACCTCTGCTCCATTTGTTGTTCATGTTGCAGACCCAGATGTTGTAACTCCAGTCCCCAGGCTCCATCCAAAAGTCCCCAGGGTCACCAAATCCTCAGGTCTCCCTGAATGTCTGAGGCAGCTCACAGCATAACTTCCAGCAAACCATCCCCAGCTGCTGCACTAACCTTTCAATAACAGGAGTCAGTTAGAAACCCCTCGGCTACAAGTGTTGTGGACCAGACCAGATTCCCGCAAAATATTTTAAGAAGGCCGCTTAGACCCAAACCTTTCCTTATTTTGAATATAGATGGGAAGTGTGCTTTACAGATATGTTGTGATTGGTCAAACCACTCGACATTAGGCAAAATATAATCTATTTAAATGCTTTAGTTAAAATACAATCAAAGAAAAGAACATTTCGGGATGACTTATATGTTGGAACAATTACACATACAATTGATACCATACCTTATTGGTATACACCGCTTGGCACAAAGATATATTCAAATACAGATTCTTACATTGTAGTTTTCTGATCCAGGAGAAATCAACATAAATAGAGATCTCAGAGAGAAAGGCAGCTGGGGATCAAGTATTGACACTTCCAACCATTCTGGGACCCGAACAGCTTCTGAATGCTGCAGCTAAAAACAAAACGAGTAAACCTGGTCTGGGAGAGCTGGCCACTGCCCTTCCATTGTTACCACCGTTTTAATAAAACCTAAAGGATTTCTCAGTTATTTACTTAAACTGTTTTCAGACAGCAGTTCTGCACCTCTGCCTTTAAAAGCTTTAATTAAAAAAAAACCCGAAGAGAAAATAACCTTTTTACGGTGATAGTATTCTCACAACTCCACTTTTAATAAAATGATCCATCAATATACACAAATGGATTCATTTTAGACCTCCTAATCTTCCACTATTAGTAGACTGGAATGAACATATATTACATTGACTCTGAGCATACAAATGTTCACAACTCGATTCGATTTCAGTCATTTTACTCCTGCCACAGAATGCCTTTTGTCTTTCTTCATCCAAGTCTCCACAACATGTCAAAACTTAGGTTTTCTCGTCCTGTCAACTTTATAATTTCAATTATCTCAATAAAAACGCTCTGGTATTTTTCTCCCTAAACTTCTCCAAAATCTTTAAGGGTCACGATCAGTGATAAAGATTTGTCTCATGTATGTTATTTGCAATTTAAATGCTGAAATGTTGTAACGCCAACGCCAAGCTCAAGGCCTCCTTCCCCATTGTGGAATAAATCTGTTGATGTTTCTACTGGACACTCCAACCACACGTTACATAATGGAGCACTTCTCATCTCTCCAATAGTCCTTCTGAATGACATAGCTCCTCATGTCTCAGCATAAAAATATTACATCCTTCTGTACCACTTTGTAATGTAACCGCTTCACCTGCTAATGCTGGCCTACGCCAGTAAACCTTACTCTCACAGGGATATGTTTTAAGAAGATCTCGCACATTCTTCTTAATCCCTCACAGAAACCAAACTTTGATTTCAGAACCCAATCATCATTATCAGCCATTTCAGCTTCTAATCTTGCCATAGTAACTCTCTGCTCTTCCACACGAGTTCTCACGACTGCAGGAGGTGAATTGTTGAACTTCTCCAAAATTAGAGTCTCTCTCAGAGTGCCATTACTTTGCTCTGTTTTAATACCCTTCCCTACCTTTCAAAAATTACTTTGTTTGATTCTTTCAAACACAACGTGCGTTTAACCAGGAATGCTCTTTTAGATTCCTGAAACACTGTCGGCTTTTGGCACAAGCTCATATGCACTTCAGATGGCTTTCTTCACCTCCTCCGATAGGGATGCAAATACCTATCAGCTTTGTTTGGATAAACTAAATCCACATGTTCTCTGGCCACTGCACTTGTTTAGCCACTTTCTGAAATGAAATTAGAAAGGCTCCCCCATCATTCTCATCAAATTTAGATAATGCCTGGATGTATTTAAACAGATCCTGATCAGGCCTTTGGCTACTATAGGGTTGCTCAACCTCACTATCCTCTAATGAAAATCCATACAAAATGAAGAGGAATTTAGAATAGCTTAACTATTGTAAACCTTAACCGAATAATGGATACAGTACGTCCTGCAAATGAACTGTTCAATCTATTAACATCATCTAAACACACCCCTTGGCAAAAAGGAACATTCAGACATGCATTCTTGCATACAGTTCTCCAATCCAGGAGGAAACACCATCAAATGAGGCTTTAGAGAGAGTAACAGCTAGGGATAATTTACTAAAACTTCCAACCCCTCTGGGACCCCAAGCACCCCGTGAGTGTTCCAGCTGCAAGAAAAGAACAAACTAGAAAGCCTGGTCTGTGTGAGCTGTCCATTGTTACTACTATTTATTAAAAACCCTAAAAGCCCCGTGAGTTATTTACTTGAGCCGTTTTCAGTAGGCACTTTGGCTTTTAAGATCTCTTACTAAAAAATATGAGAAGCTAACGTTTTAATTAAAAAGTAACAGCATTGTCAGGCAACTTAGATGCCTGGTCCTTTACTCAGTGGGCTTGCTCGTGTTACTGATCGCAAGGTCACCTGAGAGGGTCAACCACAGGTACAGACCAAGTTACAAGGATACGTCTCATAACTTCTGAAACACACCTGCCCATGGACCATAACATGGAACATACCAGGAAGTGAACAACAGTTTGACACACACCATTTCAGTATTTCTGAGCTACACAATGCCAGCACTCGATACACCAGGGAGCCAAAACCCAAGGCCAGGGAAAGATACAGAGGGACAGAGAGATTCACATTAAAGACAGAAACAGACAATTAATTAACTGAAAAGATGTTGTGGAAATATGGGGAAAAAGACAGGGCAGTGGGACTAACTGGAGAAGTGAGATCTTCGTGAGTAAATTTACAAGAATGAGAACATTGAATAAAGGCATTGTCAGATCAGCTGGAATGGTTTGTTACGTCAAATTCTCTATCTGCTTCACAGAACATCACAAACAACATAAACTGGGACAAGATGACAGCCCAGCATGGAGAGCTGTGCACACCATGCTAGTGTGTTGTTCAGTGAACTGCACTATCTGCCCAGCATAGAGAGTATTGCAAACGTTACTATCATATGCTAACTTTCCTCGCATCAGATTACTGCTTGCAATGGGAAGGTTTGCTCTCTGTGTGTGTGCGCGCGATTGGCGTGGTTGAATGCGAAACTCACTGTTTGAGAAGGAACGCACATGGAGGAAACTTTTAAATAAGATACAACTGGCAGGCTTTTTATTAATCAACAGAGAGAACGAGGGAAGTTTCATGGACAGATGAGATAAAGTATTTGAGAATATTAAAATAAAGTCATTGCCAGACACAACAGCAATATACATCGGCGTGCACATGAATGACAGATGGATGGGGGTTTGGTGTGAATTCGAATCAGATTTGCTTCGGCAGGTTTGAAGCCGGGAGCGTCAGCAGCAGCTTATTTGCTTCATTTAGCCTGTATTTCATAGCTCAAGATTCAAACAGCAGATGGAATAAGCAATGAGATATATTCTGGAGTGGTGAGTATTTCAAGTTAGAAATGGTCAGGACGTGGTGTCAATATTAAGCTCATGATCAAAGGGATCACCCACAGTTGTGACTTGTCTGCTTCAGCTGTAGATATTGGCCAGGGATGGGATGGAACCAGTGGAAGGAAGTGGAGTTTGTAACCAGAGCAGTAGACAGTGACCTCTATACTCTTAACAGCAAAGGCAATGATACAATGCATTGTGGTTCTCCCCTGAAACTGAATAGATCAACATAGAGACCCGGAGTAACACTGCCAGAGCAGAGAGCGAGACAGTAATTGAGCCCATTCATTGATGTCGTTAGTAGTGGTCTGTAGAGTGAATATCTGGATTGAGAGATTCAACAGGAACAATAATAGTGGCAGGAAGTGTAGACTACATGAAATAACAGTAATACAGTCATAACTGGTTTATAGAAACAAAATCTGGACAATGACACTTACCACGAACACCAACGATAGCCAGGAAGGGATAATAAAAATATTGAATAATGAGAAGAGCGTAATAGATCCGCGGTGATAATGGCAACCAATCAAATGCAGAAAGATACCAAACATAATTGGATAAGCGCCTGTCTATTGTTGGAACATGCCAGTCCAATGTTCTCAGATTCTGATCCATTGTTTGAATATTCCAGTGTAATGTTCTCAGATTCTGATCCATTGTTTGAATATTCCAGTCTAATGTTCTCAGATTCTGATCCATTGTTGGCCCATTCCAGTCTAATGTTCTCAGATTCTGATCTCTCCTTCCCCTCTCTCTGGATCTGCTGATCCCTGTCAGTGCTGTCTGTGATGCTCCCGCTCATGTTATGGAATAATACATTGAACGGAGCCCATTTATCATTAAAAGATGGAAATCCTCCACTGGCATAATTAGAATCCATGGAGATTGGCATTAATCGCATTCACTGAACAAATAGGCTCAGTTAAATTGTTCAAAACATCACTTTTCGTTTATTGGGTTTGGATGGAATGGATGAGGGTTGCTGAGGGATGGATCATAAACCTTTCAATCTTTTAACTCTTTTTATTAACTTGTATGTGAGAGTATTAACAGGACACTGCAGGGGTATATATATGTTCCACTCTGTTTATGAAAGGAGGCAGTTATAAAAAAAAACAGATCGGCCGCATAAAGAAAAGTCGGGTGGGCAAGTTTCTCGATACCTGAACAAAAAGTACGGTACTTAATGACCAGTGTGAGGCTACTCCTGGTGTTAATGCCCTGTTGTCAAATCCTTTCATAACCTTGAGACAGAGCATTGAGACTGCTGCTCAGGAACAGACCGAAGCAATTCTGTCCCTATGGACCTCTTACAGAGGGATAAGAGAAGGCCATTCAGCCCATATTAGCCTGGTGCTACTTGAAAAGGTGGTAAGCTGGAATATTGGCACATTTTGCCGAAAGATTCATTCAAAACAAAGAGATGTGTCGCTGCAGCTGTATAAAGTGTTACTGAGAGGGCACCTGGAGTACATTGTGTTGTTTGTGTTTCTGTAACACCATCAGATACTGTTTAACGGCTGTTCATAATCCACGGGTGGCTATCTCATTTAATGTCTTGGATCTGTTACACAGGGACAGGAGGAGGCCATTAAGCCTCTTGAGTCTATTTCAGAGGGACAAGAGGAGGTCATTTAGCCTTTCCAGTCTATTACAGAGGGACACGAGGAGCCCATTCAGCCTCTCGAGCCTATTGCAGAGGGGCAGGAAATGATTATTTAACATTCAAGTCTGTTACGCATAAATATTAGTTTCAAACTAGTTGTGGAATAGGAAAGACTTGATGTAAACATTAAAGTTCTAACTTTGAATAAGGCCCATTTTGAAAGTGTTAGGCGAGCCCTGTGAAAGGCAGATTGGAATACCCTATTCACAGGTAAAGGGATGGTTGGAAAATGCAAGGCCATCAAAACGTGGTTTCAGAGAGTCCAGAGCCAACATGTTCCTATTAGTGAGATGGGCAAGGCTGGTGGGTGCAGGGAGTGCTGGATGGCTAGATATATTGATGTTATGGTCAAGGTAAGGAAGGAGGCATATGTCAGGAAAACAGAGCTGAGATTAAGTGAATCCCGAGGGGAGTATAAGGGCAATAAGTGTATTGTCAATGGGGAAATTGGGCCAGAAAAATGTGGACATGAGATGGCTTCAGAAATAGTGTTAATGAGCCATTGAAGAAATTCTACAAATCCTTTAATAGCAAAATATTAACTAGGGAGACAATAGGGCACATTAAAGGTCAGTAAGGCTACCTATGTGTGGAACCATAGGAGATGGAAGGGATACTAAACAAGTATTTTGCCTCGTATTTAATGTAGAAGAGGTTACAAGAGCGAGAGAATGAAGAAATACATAGTGATATCTTGAAAAACATCTATATTACAAGGAGATGTTGGACATTTAAAAACATATAAAGGTGAACAAAGCCCAGGGACCTGATCAGTTGTATCCCAGAATATTGTGGGAAGCTAGAAAAGAAATTGCTCAGCCTTTTGCTGATATATCTGTAACATTGATTTCCACAGATGAGGTGGCAAGAGACTGGAGAGTTGCTAACATAGTGTCATTATTTCAGAAATTAAGGAAAACCCAGGTAACTATAGATCGGTGAGCCTGACGTCAATGGTGACTAAATTGTTGGAGGGGATTTTGAGGGAAACGATGTCTATGCATTTGGAAAGACAAGGACTGAAGAGGGCTTTGTACATTAGAGATCACGTCTCACTGATTCGGTGGAATTTTTTGAGGAAGTGAAGAAGATGATTGATGACGGCAGGACAGTGAATGTTGTCTTTATGGAATTCAATAAGAAAACCAAAATGCTCTACATGGTAGACTGGTTAGCAAGGTTAGACTGCCTGGAATCCAGGGAGAGCTTGCAATTTAGATTCAAACTTTTCTTGAATATCGGAGACAGGGTGTGACAGTTGGCATTTGTTCATTAACTTGGAGACCTGTGACCAGTGGCGCTGCTCGCAAAGATCAATAGTGGGTCCACTGCCTTTTGTTACTTATACAAATCATTTGCACTTGAGTATATGACGTATTGTCAGTAAGTTTGTTGATAATTCCAAATTTGGTGGTGATCTCTCAGAATATAATGGGAACTTAGGTGAGCTGAGGAAGGCAAATACAGTTTATTTTAGATAAATGTGAGGTGTTGCAATTTGGCAAGAAAAGTCAGGGCCAGACATATAGTTAGGGTCCTGTCGAAAGTTGCCAATCAAGGAGAACTCCATAGATATTATAGAATCCCTACAGTTAGCTGACAGGATTTTCGGCCCATCGAGGCCACACCGTCCCTCTAAACAGTATCCCACTGGACAAACCCTACCCGATCCCTCTCAGCCTACATTTCCCATGGCTAATGCACGTCGCCCTCACATCCAAGGGTACGATGCACTATTTAGAATGGTCAATCTACCCTTACCTGTATATCGTTATACTGTCGGAGGGAAACATAGCACCCGAGGAAGCTCACACAGACATGGGGAGAATGTACAAACTCCACACAGCCAGTCATTCAAGGATGGAATTAAACCAAGATCGCTGCGCTCTGAAGCAGCAATGCTAGCCACTGAGCTACTGTGTCACCTTGTGGTGCAGGTTCTCAGTTCCTTGAAAGTGCCGTCACAGGTAGACAGTGCAGTGAAGAAGGCACTTGGTGATCTTCCCTTTATTGGTGCGGGCTTTGAGTCTAAGCAATTGCATGAAACATTGCATCTGTACAGGACATTGGTTTGGCCACTTTTGTAATATTGCCTTTAATTCTGGTCTTCCTGCTGTCAGAAAGATGTTGTCAAACTTGAAAGGGTGCAGAAGAGATTTAAAAGAATGTTGCAGGTGTTGGAGGGTTAGAGTTACAGGGAGAGTTTGAATAGGCTGGGGCTATTTTCTAGTGTTGAGGCTGAGGGGTGACCTTAAAGAGGTATATAAAATCATGAGGGGCATTAAAAAAGTAAACAGTCAATGTATTTTCCCAGGATAGACGGTTCCAAATATAGAATATTAAGGCTTAAGGTGAGCATGAAAAGATTTAAAAAGGGACGTGAGGGACAACATTTTCACACAGAGACTGCTGCATGTATGGATTGAACAGCCAAAAGAGGTGGTGGAGGCAGGTACAGTTACACCATTTAAAAGGCATTTGGATGGGTATGTGCATGGGAAGTGTTTAGAGAGAGATGGGCCAAGTGCTGGCAAGGGGAATGAGATTAATTTAGGATATTTGGTTGGTATAGATGACCAGACCCGAAGGATCTTCTTCCATGCTATACATCTCTGAAAGTCGATTGACTCTTGAGTGTTTAACATGGGAGCAGGAGGAGGCTCTGCAGCTTCTGAAGTTTATCAGTCAGCTTGTTTGCTCAATTACTGACAGTCTAATACAAAAATACATCATTCACATTTTGATGGTGTTTCACAGAAACAGGAGAAAGGCTTTTAGTCAAGAAAAGCTGTAAAGGATGTGAAGAGGCCATTCAGTCCCTCAATTCCATTCCACATGAGCAGCAGTTGAGCACAGAGCTATTGCAGCCTGTTACTCTGGAGCAGTTGGAGGACATCTATTTTCACAAACTTGGGATCAGGAGGGAATCATTCAACTGCTTGAAACTGGGACACAGGAACAGGAGGCAGTCACTCAACTGCACGAGACTAGGTCACAGGAACAGGAGGGAGTCATTCAATTGTTCGAGACTGGGACACAGGAGCAGGAGGCATACACTCAACTCCTCGAAACTGGGACATAGGTACAGGATGGAGTCACTCAACTGCTCGAAACTGGGACACCGGGAAATCTAGAGGCTTGTGAGGCCCGAGGATCCTGTTATGCAGTAGCAGGAGGAGGGGACTCACTCCCCACCAGTATGGGACACTGGGAGACAAGGGGAGTTTGCTTGGAACAAACAGAAATATATGAATAAGTTGCATTCGTGGTCCACACAATCCTGCCCCAACGTTCACTAAGACGACGGCTGATCTGATTGTGATTCCCTCATTCCATTTTACGGAGACTGTCCTCTCTGCAGCCTCTGCTCCATTTGTTGGTCATGTTGCAGACCCAGATGCTGCAACAACAGTCACCATGACTCATCCAGAGGGTCGGGTCTAACCGGATGAGTCTGGATTTGAAGGGTCCAATAACAAGAATGAAAACACAAAATGAAGGTATTGCCAGATATTTAGTTCTCTCAATTTCGCAAGCCAACTCACATAACCACCCCATCCATTATACTTTCAGGTTGTAGCACTGTGTCGATATGGCTAGCGTACTGCTGAATGCAACCCAGCAATATCCAGAATGGAACGCTGTGCAGCCCACACCAATACTTGATCTATAATCATGGGATAATTGTCCAGCTTGGGGAGCTGTGCAAACTGCACTGGTTCATTCATATATAAACCCAGGCTGTTGCATTGTTCAGTAACACAGTGTTAGATCACTGCCCAGTGTGGGGAAACTTGCAGCCAATGTTGGAAGTGACAGGATGTGCAGCTCCCATCCATTTACAGCTCCATATTTCCACTGTGCCTTGACAAGGGGTGCCATTGATGTGAAAATCACTACGATGTAGAGATGTAAATGGAAACAGTTTAAATACCAATAGTTCTAATAAAGGCGAGTATCACACCAGTATTTAAAGTTGAAATACCTGAGATAATATCCAATAAAGGGGGATGGTAATGTTATAGTGGTTGCAATATAATCAACAATGTGAATTAGAGGAACAAATATGCAGGGGGACTGGGGAGACTTGCAGGAGCAATAGGGTTGGTATAGTAGGTGATTTCAATTTTCCTAACATAGACAGGGGCTTCCAGATGGTTAAGAACTTAGATGGAACGTAATTTGTTAAGTGTGTTTAGCAAGGTTTCCACAATCAATATATAGAGTATCGTACTCGGGAAGGGACAAACTTCCACTACTGTTGGGAAATAGGGCAGGATAGGTGAAGGAGATAAAGTGGGGGAGCATTCTGGTAAAAGTGATCAGAGTTGTATTAATTTTAAAATAGGTATGGTAGGGACAATATTGGTCCACAGATTCAAGTTCTAAATTGGGGCAAGGCGTATGTTGTTGGAGTTGGACAGGAGATTGCTGGAGATGATTGGAGTTGTTTGATTCCAGGTAAAAGGATCTCGGGCAAGTGGGAGGGTTTGAAAAGTGAGATAGCTCGAATTCAAAGTTTCCATTTTCCTATGAGGGTGAGGATTATGTCAGACTGGAAGAGAGAACCCTGGATGTCAAGAGATATTGAGGCTTTGACCAGACAAAAGGATGCGTGGCTCATGTTCAGGCAGCTCGTATCAAGGGAATCCCTGGAGTATTACAGGGGGTAGAGGAGATTACTGAAGAAGGAAATCAGCAAGACCATAAGGGGGTATGAGGTAGTCTTGGCTGAGAAGATTAGAGTGAATCCAAATTCAGTATAGGAAAGATGAAGAGCAACTAGAGAGAGAATAGGATGCTTTAAAATCTAAAACCGGCATGCATGCGTAAAGCCTCAAGAGATGGGTGAAGTCCTCAATTTCCCCTCTGTGTTTATCAGTGAAGATCTGTGACCTTTAGGAGGTTAGTTGTCATATCTTGGTACCGTCTATATCACAGTAGAGTTGCTGTTGGACATATTAGAACGCACAAAGTCAGGCAAATCTCTTGGTCCTGACCAGATATATCTCAGAGCACTGTAAGAGGCGAGAGAAAAAACTTAGGGACCAAGATCCCGGAAGACTGGGCGGTAGCAAATGTTGTGCCCTTACTCAAGAAGGGCTGCAAAGAAAAGCCTGGGAAATATAGACCAGTAAGGTTCACACCTGTTTTCGGTAAACCACTTGCGAAGGTTCTGAGAGATAAGATGTGCATGCATTTGGAAAGACAGAGTTTGACTTGGAGCAGTCAGCATGGCTTTGTGCATGGCGGATCATACCTTACAAATTTTGTTAGAGATTTTTGAGGAAGTGACCAGGAAGGTTGATGAGAGCAGGGTTGTAGACATATTCTATATGGATTTCAGTAAGGCCTTTGATAAGGTTTCACATACTAGCCCGCTCTAGAAGGTTAGATCGCATGGAATCCAAGGTGAACTGGCAAATTAGACTGAGCTGCCAGTGGAAGTGGTTGAAGTGGGTACAATAACAACATTGAAAAGGCATTTGGACAAATACACAGATAGGAAAGGATTAGATGGATACAGAGCAAAGGCAGGGAAATGGCAGATTGGTAGATAAATGGCAATTACACCATGGTTTGTTGGCGGAGCACGTTGGGTGTATTGGATGGGCGAATACAGAGGGTGAACATTCCCATCCCAGAGGGTGCCACACCACCAGACCCACCGAGCATGGTCTGTGCTCACTACCGTGTTCAGTGCAGTATTTGAGGTCTGAAGAAATGTCCAGCAATACAGGACAAGCATCAATAACCTTCCCCGCTCTGTCAGAATAAGGGTCACCATATTCTGTCTGCTCCCTCACAATCACTGTATATCTGTGATTGCAACTACCCCCAAACAAAGCTCATGG
Source organism: Chiloscyllium plagiosum (assembly GCF_037043375.1). Lineage (NCBI taxonomy): Eukaryota > Metazoa > Chordata > Chondrichthyes > Orectolobiformes > Hemiscylliidae > Chiloscyllium > Chiloscyllium plagiosum. The sequence continues at coordinate 29,664,615 of NW_028270189.1, read as the reverse complement.
TCCCCCACTCTCACTACTGCATGCAACAACTTCTCTCTCTCTCTCTCCTTTGCAGTACCTCCCACACAGTCATAGAATATTCTGGAGAACGACGATTGTAGAATGTTACACATAATATTCCAAAATATTTCCCAGTTTCAGGAAAATGGTAGTGTCCCAATGTGTAACACATAAGAGTCACTTGTCTCACCTTAATGATATTAAACCAAAAACAACTTCTAAACACGTCTTGTTATAAATACAATTTCGAGCAGAGAACATTTTTACCCTCAGGCGTTATCTTGACCATTATCTGAACTGTACTACTTTCCTTACTATGAATGTTTCTCTTACCCTTTGTTTGTGACAGTTTCTGTCTTTAACAGTTACACAGTCTCCCACTCAGTTGGAAGGACGGCAGGTTTGTGATGTAGAGGCAGGGCAACAGCGCCGGTTCAGTTCCTCACACTGACAGAGATTACCATGAAGGGGAGACTCTCTCAGCCTCACCCTATCGCCCGAGATGTGGTGATCAAATAAATGGGTTTTGTCAAATAAATGGACATAGTTCACGTTAAATAAATGATCAAAGACGGATGTAATGAACATACCTAAATTGGGAAACCCTCCCCCACCACACCCCCCGTGACCATTTAAAAGGAAACCAGGATTTGCCCTCATCAGGTATTTCCCCAAGACCTCCCACAGGCATGGCCTCCAACGTTGTAAAATTAATCATAGAGCCCGAAAAGGCGACAAGCGAATTATTGCATTGCATCACGTGAGCTGCCGAAATTGCGGGATTTGACAAAAACATAAGACCGTCTGCATGCAACATAATTGTATGAGACTTGTATCCCACTTCTGGGGCAGGAATGTTGGTATAATATTCCCAATGGTGTAGGATGCCACCGAATCTAAGATTGTTGCAGGGATGGGGAAGAGATCAACCCTCGTGTGCCATTTCTGCGGGTTAAAGAAGAAAATAAAATCCCTACTTGTGAGGTAGATCTGCCTCCAGACATCTACCAGCTCTAGTTCTAGACACAAATCCAATAACGGGGGTATTGGGGGACCTTTCGACATTCTGTCCATCGTGAGGCCATAAGACAGTCGAAATCTTCTTCTACAACCATGTGCCATGATGCAAGATAACTGAATCTGGAAAATGCATCTACCAGGACTTTTAGAGGGTGCACCGGGTGGCAATAAGCATTTAAAATAATGTATTAATTCCCGTTGTTCAAGACTTTGCGACTGTGATCCTTCCATGAGTGTTTAATACAATCTACTAATTTAAATGGAAGATTCTTCCTATCCATTATGATATTTCCCCCACCTCATAGTATTAAAATACGAGAAATAAACCCGATCAAACCCGCCCAGCTGTAACGTCAAATGTTCCTTGTCATCAAGGTGCATCTCCTGCAATAGGACAACTCTTTCTTTTTTAAGACGAGCAAGTATATTTTTCCACTTGACTGGACGATGGCTCCCCTTAATGTTCCAGGTACACCATTTAAGCACATCATTATCCATAACACACTGCAGCAACATTTGAACTCTAGAGAATTTCATATCGAATTACACATCGCTGAGCATGAATGACAAAAGACTCATCGAGCCTTAAATCTGTACAAACTAAAACTACTGCCACTAACAAGCTCTCAAAACTTTCCAAAGCTAAAATCATAAAAAAAGTACGAAACAAAATCCAAAGTGCCAATGACACTTGATATGGTTTTTACCCCCACCCCCACCACCCAATGGGGACGCTTACGGCCTAGGTCTCTGTTCTACAACACTGACAAAGGCCCTGCTTTTAATTGTATAGGTCCTGCTCTTGTTTGATTTACCAAATCCAATACCTCGCATTAATCCAAACTAAATTCCATCTGCCACTCCTCAGCCCAGTGAGTGATGTTACTGCCACCTCACCTTCCCCGTTTAATTTTAAAATTCCCTCCCCCTTTACAGGAGGCCTGCACACTCCGGCCTTGATTTTCACAAAGACCCTGAGCTTGGTTTTCCTTCTGTGGTTAGGGGGAGGAGGGACAGATTGCAGACACAGTCAGTGGGGAGGAGAGGCTGGACAGTTATCAGCGGCCTGGTATCATTTCATGGTTTTAGGAAGAAGGCAGTCACACGTGAGAGTTGGGTAATACTGATCGGTTTTTTGGGGCCAGATATTATGGTCTTTTTCCGTCTCTGGTGTTCAGTAATGAAAATCTATTCGAGACCCTTCATTGTGCAGAGTGTGTCTGCAGGATGTCTTTCCCTAATATTGCAGACTACAGATAATGGCGATTAAAGCTGTTCATAGGTAACTTCGATGGCACAGCACGTACACTCAACAAAGTAAAAACAATGACTGTAGATGCTGGAAACCAGATTCTGGATTAGTGGTGCTGGAAGAGCACAGCAGTTCAGGCAGCATCCGAGAAGCAGTAAATTCGACGTTTCGGACAAAAACCCTTCATCAGCTAGGGCTTTTGCCTGAAACGTCGATTTTACTGCTCCTCGGATGCTGCCTGATCCGCTGTGCTCTTCCAGCACCACTAATCCCGTATACTCAACATCCGACAGTTGAGACAAATATATTGCATTTATTTAACAAAAAACAAAGTGTTTTGTGTAATTCAGTAGTGGTAACCTCATTACAATAAATCCACACTGAACTGAAACCTGACACTTAAAATGTGACCCAAAATCTGGATATGGTAGTGTCGTGGGTAATGTCCCTGCCTCTGAGCCAGAGGTCTGGATTTGATTCCTGAACGTGCGTGGTGGTGTTCCAAGCTCTGGACTAGAAGTTCTGTATTCAAGTTCTACCTGTTGCAGAGGTATGTCACATCATGTCAGAACAGGCTGATGAACAAACACAGAGGAGAATAATGTCACATCTTTACGAGTATTGCTGAGTGGTGCTAGTGACCCTACCTCTGGGCACAAAGGTCTTGGTGCAAATCCCACTGAAGTGTTTCATAACACACCTGAACAAACTGATTAAAACGGATTTAGAATTGTGGCTTGCTGGAGAAGGAAGAGGTGTCAGTATTGCATTTCAGAATTTAGGCCCAGGATGATTTAAAGCACAGCTATTCGTGTTGATTGGAGTCACATTTTGCAGTAGTAAAGGTTTATAAAATCAAAATGGGCATGGATAGGGTGAGTAGTGAGGGTTTTTCCCCAGATTGGAGTGTACAAAACTAGAGGGCATTGGTTGAAATTGAGACGGGAAAGGTTTTGACGAGCCCACGAACACCAGTTCATGCAGAGGGTGGTGGGCATGTGGAATGAGCTGCCAGAGGAAGTGGTGGAGGCTGGTACAAATACAGCATGTAAAAGGCATCTGGATGCTGATAGACCTGCCAAGCTTTTCCAGCACTTTCTGTATTTGTTGCAAAATGCATTCGTTTTAACACAATATTCTGAATACATTAAACATTTTATTTTTTAATGACGCAGCGACATATAAACATATCTTCAAATCGACCGAGACCATTTTCTGCTCAGGATATGGCACTGTGTATGACAGCAGCAATGATGCACCTACATGGAACAGGGAATGTGATGGAGACATAGTATGCACAATGTACAAGGAGACCTCACATGGTCCAGTTTGGGAGAGGATGACGTTACTGTGTGATTCAACTCAGAGAGAAAGACAATGTAATCTGCCTGAGAAGGAACGGCCGATTACGCTCTCTCTCCTTCATTGTTCCTCATGACAGCAATGTGTGCAAGCTAAAACAAAAAATCTACAGTCATCGTTACCATTCTTATTTTTATAGAATCCCTACAGTGTGCAAACAGGCCCTTCGGCACAAAACGTCCATACCAATCTTCCCAGGCTCGCTCCCTTACGTTTGCCCGACCAAGGCACCTAACCAAGAAACGCCTGAACACTTTGGACAAATTGTCATGACCAATCCATCTAACCAGCTCAGCTTTGGACTGTGGAAGGAAACTGGAGCAAACATTAGAAGGGGAGAATGTGCAACCTCTACACAAATAGTCACCCGAGTCTGGAATTGAACGCAAGGTACTGATGCTGTGAGGCAGCAGTGCTAACCACTGAGCCACTGTGATACCCTTGGGAGATCGCTGGCCATAATTCATTGGAATCTCTTCACTGCTTAATGCAAAGGGAATTCAGCCACAGCCAACTGTTCCAGGATGAAATCCAATTGCTAGCAGCTTGTGTGAGTAGAATGTCTTCAGAAGCAGAATAACATTTTGAACAATCTCTCAATTTTTCTTTTTGTCATAAGTTACAATAATATATGGACAAAGCGTGTTCAACTTGAAATTGCAGCGATTTTGGTTATCTGCGTGTGTGTGTGCGTGTGTGTGTATATGTGTGTGAATGTGTGTGTGTGTGTGTGTGGGTGTGTGCCTGTGTGTCTGTGTGTGTTTGTGTGTGTGCGTGCGTGTGTGTGTCAGTGTGTGTGTGTTAGAAAGGGGAATATCGATTCTTTATTTGCAATATCCAAACAGTTTGCCGTTCATCTTTCCATCATAGTTTGAGTAACATTGCTCTGTATCATAAAGGTGCTATTTGAGCAGATTAAAAAAAAACTAGCCTGACGTTGTTAAATCTGGCATTGACCCAGTCTGAGACCGATATTATCGGCCATATCACTAACCTGGTTATAGTTGACATGTGTTGTGAGCAGTGGAGCATTGGGAATGGAAAAGGAAGCAGTGACCCCAAAAGCCGGGGAACTATAGACCGGTGAGCCTGATGTCAGTGGTAGGTAAGTTGTTGGAGGGGATTCTGAGGGACAGGATTTACATACATGTTCATGCTGAAACGTGGATTCTACTGCTCCTTGGATACTGCCTGACCTGTTGTGTTTTTCCAGCAACACATTTTTCAGCTCATACATTTGGGAAGGCAAGGGCTGATCGGGGTTGTCAACGTGGCTTTCTGCATGGGAAATCATGTCTCATTAATTTGATTGAGTTTTATGAAGAGATGACAAAGAAGATTGATGAAGGCACTTTGGTAGACATTGTCTACATGGACCTCAGTAAGGTGTTCACAACATTCCGATTGGTAGGCAGATGAGGAAGGTTCGGTCACACGAGATACAGAGGAAGCTAGTCACAATTGGCTTGAAGGAAGAGGGATATTTTTCAGACTGGAGACTTGTGAGCAGCAGGGTGCTGTAAGAATCGGTACTGACTTCACTGCATTTCATCATTTATATAAAGGATTTAGATGTGAATATTGGGGCCATAGTTAGTAAGGTTACATCAGAATTTGGTGTAGTAGATAATCTAAGAGTACAAAGAGACCACAAATAGATGGGACAAAGGGGCAAGGAGTGACAGATATAGTCAAATTTAGATAAATACGTAGTTTTGCATTTTGGAAGGTAAATCAGGGCAGGAATTATACACTTAATTGTAAAGTCCTGGGGCATGTTGTGGATCAAAGGGACCTCGGGCTGCAGGTACATAGTTCCTTGAAAGTGGAGTCGCAGGTAGACAGAGTGGTGCAGAACACATTTGGCACAATTGCCTTAATCAGTCTGAGGATTGAGTATAGGAGTTGTGGTGGCATGTTGCCTCTGTACAGGATGTTGGTGAGGCCACTTGAAGAAAACTGCGTACAACTCAGTTGCAGAACTGGAGGTTTGAGCTTCAGGGAAAGGTTAATTAGGTTGCGGTGTTTCCCCCTGGAGTGTCAGAGGCTGAAGGGTGACATTGTCGAGGTTTATAGAATCATCAGAGGCATGGATATTCCGAACAGCCATGATCTGCTCCCCAGGAGAGGGGGGTCCAGAACAAGAGGGCATAGGTTGAAAATGAGAGGGCGAATAATTTAGAATGGACCTGAAGGTAAATGCTTCACACAGAGAGTGGTGTGTGTATAGAAAGTGCTGTCAGAGGAAGTGATGAAGGCGGATACAATCGCACATTTAAAAAAGTATCTGAAATAGGAGGGATATTGGCCAAATGCTGGCAAATGAGACTAGGTCAGATTTCATATCTGATCGGAATGAACAGATTGGTCTAACGGGTCTGTTTCCGTTCTGCATGATTGTCAGATTCTGTAAGAGGGATGGCGAAATATTCTGAAAGGGCCTTTCAAGTGTGAATTTTCTTCACTGGAAGTTTATCGTGCCTCTATGTTCACATGGATTGAAAGCTGTTTAATTAAATATTTGACATGGAAGTGAGTCACGGGTAATAGTATACAGACAGGAAAGTGGGCTGAGTCCACAATCTTAGTGCCTGGTGGAGAAGGCTCAACATATCTAATGTCCCACTCCTACTCCTCGGTCCCATGTTTCTGTATTCCATCCAGCCCTGCATATCTGCTAGATAGGAGAGGTTAGAGGCCACTTACTGCTATAACCTGTTGCACAGAAACAGAGGAGACCATTCTGCCTCTCAAGACTGTCACACACGCTTTGAAGTGATTTGGGAAATGCAATTGGAAAATCCGGGCATGGGTATGAAAGAGGCCCCGCATCTCTCATTACAGAGCTTCCCCTCTCTGCAACTTGTGCTTCATTTGTTGGTCATGTTTAGACCCAGGTTCACTGAGAATAAAGCCCCCTTAGCTCGCCCAGAGATGGCTCATAAAATCCTCTGGTCTCCCTGCCTGCAACATTCCATAACAGACATTCATGAAAATAACACCCAGTAACTTTCCAAGAATAGAATGTGAGAATATCAGAAACAGGGGCAGGTCATTCACTCATCAAGCCTGCTTTGCCCTTCACTAAGATCATGGCTGATCTGCTCTTGGTCTCAAATCCTCTTTCATACCCAATTCTTCATAGCCCTCAACTCTCTGACAGGTCAATATCCATCTACCTCCTCTTCAAATACTTTCAGTCATTTTGCTCCCCGACACTCTTGAGAAGAGAAATCCTGACATTCAGTCATGCCTGTTTGAAAAAAACACTTGCTGCTCCTATATCATGGTTTATTGATATGAACAAAATATGTTGAGACTAGGGTTCAAATGATTGGCCCAAATCTCAAGGCAGTAGTTGACATCTGCTGACATCAAGGAGCTTGACTTAATGGGAATCAGAGTAAACTCTCCATGTGTCAAACATGGCACAAAGGAAGATTTTCACCATCTCAGTCCTGGGTCACCTCTGTGGGAGATCCTCAGGATAGCCTCCTCTTCAAAAACAACTTCAGCTGCTTCATCAACGTCTCCCCGCCCCCACCCTCCCCACCATAAGATCAGAAGTGGGGATGGTCACTGAAGATTCCACAATGTTCAGAACATTTGTCGTCCGTCATCTCCTGAACCGGTCTGTGTCCATGTGCAGCAAGACCCAGACACCAGTCAGGTTTGTGCTGTTAAAGTGTCAGTAACATTCATGTAACAGCACTGCCTGACACTGCACATTGCCACAGTAAAATAAGAGTTCATTCAGCACCTAACGCTGGTTTCACAGGAAGATTAGGAAGTCATTCAGCCCATTGACACTATTGGAGAAGAACAGGGACAGCCCATTCAGTGCCTCCAGCCGATTACTCAGGAAGACAAGGAGTCAAGTGTGATGGACCACACCAGAGCCCCTCGAAACTATTTGAAGGCGGTAACCTAGACTCTTTTTTTTTATTTTAAAGGGAATGTAAACTGACTGTTCCAGATGCAATGTGACAGGTCACACTCATCGGTGCGAAGCTAAAAACTATTTATTGAAACACGAAAGATACAATGAAAGCAAAGAAAGAGGAATTTAGAAAAAACGTAATTCTTTTGGACAAGTTAACACTATAACAAATCCAGGAACTATTACTAATGATCTGTTCCAATATAGGAAAATCCCATAAACACAGCGCCCGGCAGAAAGGAAAATTCAGACACAGATTGTCACAAACATTTCTCTAATCCAGGAATTAAAAACAGCATCAAGAGAAAATTCAGAGAGAGTAGCAGCCAGGAGATAGTCACTCTGTGGAGACCCCAATAGTTTCTGATGTTACTGAGAAACAAAAACCCAGAGATCCTAATTTGTGATAGCTGGCCACACCCATTCAGGCTGCATTAAAATAAACACACGGTCTCCCTCGCTGTTTACTCAAGTGGTCTTAACTAGCCAGCTTGGTAATGATCGTACAATCTCTGTCTTAAAAGAAACCAGGAAAAAAATAACCTATTAAAACTGCAACATCATCACACTTGTTAGCACTTCGAGCTGTCAAGCAGGAACCAGGCGTAAACCAATCCAGCCCTTGGCCCTATCCAATCGGACGAGGAAGAAGCCATTCAGTCCCTTGGGTCACTTTCACAGGAACAGTAGGAGGCCATTCCCCCTCAAAGTACTTACACAGGGACAGAATGTGGTAATTGATGCTGATTCCTGATGAATGTCTTATCCCCGAAACATCGATTCTCCTCCTCTTCGGATGCTGCCTGACCTGCTCTGCTTTTCCAGCAATCGACGCTCTACTCTGATCTCCAGCATTGTCGACTCTCCAGCTCCTTCGATGCTGCCTGACCTGCTGCGCTTTTCCAGCGACACATTTTTCAGCTCTGATCTCCAGCATCTGCAGTCCTCACTTTCTCCCAATAGGGAGGACGTTATTAAATTAGAAATAGTACAGAAGACATTTACAAGGACATTGCCAGGACCCAATGATCTGAATTATGGGGAGAGTTTGGACAAGCTAGGACCTTTTCTTGAGAATGTAGGAGACTGGTGGGGAGGACCTTATAGAGCTGTATAAGATCACGAGGGGTATGGATAGGGTTAATGCTCTCAGTCTTTTTCCAAGGTGTACAGAATCGAGGATTGGGGGGATCAGTTTAAGGCTAGAGGGGAAGGAATAAAAGGGAACGGGAGGGACCACTTCTTTACACAGAGGATGGTATGTGGATGAGCTGCCAGCAGATGTGGTTGAGGGGGGTACATTAACAACAACCCACATATTAAACATTACAATCTCAAGACCACACAGTCTCTATCTTCCCCGCTGATTTCACTCTTCCAAATGCTGATCTCCCTTGGTCATTTTTTTTTTGCTGCAGTTCGGTTTGATATGAACATGTATCTTTGATAGAGAGTGTTTGAAATGGCCAGTTAGCACTCCTGCTCGACAGCAGTTACTCTGCTGTTGGATGGCAGTGGCTCTCCCTCTAGTGTTTAAAATGCTGGGATTATATGTTCCCCATGATACAATAATTCTCATAATTTGATTGTTTTCCAGGTGTCCAAACAATAATATTCAAATTCCGTCAGCTTCTTGTATCCTTTGGTTGTATTTGAATTGCCGACAAAACAGCAACCAAAACTCAGGTATCCATTTCCCAGCGAATGGTAACATGTGGAACAGACTGACCTTTAGCTGGCATCTGTCGCTGTACTTTCTATTCAACAAGACCCATTCTGTCTTAAAGTGACCAGACATCTTTTGGCTTCATAACACCTCCCCCCTTCAGAAAGGAAATGAACCATCAGAATTAAAAGATAGCATCATTCCTTTTCCTCTAATTCTTAATCCATTTATTATGAAATACAAAAGTATTAATCTCAGTTATACCATTCATATTAATTCTGCACAACTATATAACACTGGAATAAGTCAAATCTTATCGAAAGGTTTTCCTTTAAATCTGAGATAACACATCTGCTGTCTCATTTTAGGACCAAGAGCATTTAAATTTTGTAAGTTTAAAGTTGGTAACATAAGACTCCAATGAAATAGTCTCATATTCTGGTGTTTAAAGATTCTAAAAAATGCGAGAGATTTGTCATTGTCCACAACCATCTCCGATAATTTGTCATATAAACATTAAAATATTGTCAGGCCAGTGTGAAACTTAATCATTCTTTTTCAATAATGGAGATTTTGTATTTTTTCTGCTGGATTTTGAGTTTTTTCGAGAAGTAGCCAATTGGCCATTCAATTCCATCATCATCTTTCTGTATCAATACATTTCTGACCCCTATATCCCGAGCATCAAATACAATTTTCGAAGGTTTTCAAAATAGTTGGTGTGTCTAAAAATAGTGCGGTGATAATCCTGATTTAAAATTCTCAAATGCCTCCTGGCATTGTTCTGTCCATCACAATTCTGTGTTGAAATTTATCAGATTAACAGAGATCGCATTGAATATATAGTGCAGATATCTGGTGAATGTCAGCTTCATAGGGGCAGACGTATTTCCTTTGTGTCTGTTGCTTCAAAAGTGCGGGCCATTGATGTGAAGCAGTGATGGTGATTATCTTTGCTGGTTATTCAACTTGTGAGCATGAACGTTGTTGTTCATATTCGTGTTAACAACACTGCTTTGCAGCTTTGATACATGCCGTAATGTCCTGGCCAATGGCGCAATGGGTAATGCAACTGTCTACGGGTCAGGAGTTTGTAGGTTGGAATCCTATTTGGTTCGACAGCAAGGCCTTTCGGTTTTACCAAACTGATGACGGAGTTGCTGTGAGGCTAAGATGTGGATTTAATTCCTGACATGCAATTGCAAGAATCCCTTCCCTAAATCCCCTGAGTATACCATGGTCACGACAGAAGTGGAATCTGAAATAGTTTGTTCTTACTACTTTGTATTTACCAAACCCAGCTGCTCAATTGCTGCAGCTCCAGGGAATGGCAAGGAAACGAAACAAATACCCAATCTCAAGTTTCAAAATCCTAGAAACTCCTTTGTAAATGGAACTGATGGAGAACAAATGCTGAAATGGCCGACAGAGAAGTGACTATCCAGGCATCTTCCCCTTCTGTCAGAATACGACACATTGACACTAATGTTCTTGGGGTGATTAATTGAACCGAGGCTTCGAAAGGAGTCCTGCCACAGATGCCGTTACCACTTTGTGACGTGGTTAGTTTCATTGGCAAAGAAAACACATTTGTCCACATGAAGCTTCCTTTCACCCTCTGTCTGCCCAGATATTGAATTTGATTACGGCCGATCTGATAAATTCCACATCCTCTCTCCTGTTGTTCCTCCATTATTCGAGGGAAACTCAAGCCGAATCACAACATCATATATCTCCTTTAATTTTCGGACTTTTAGATTACTTTAATGACCTGAACAAGCTTGTAGGAAATTGAATAGTCTGAAAAAAAAGATTTTAAAAACCCTTCCAGAAAGGACCGACTGTTGAGTCAGACATACAAGAAATGTCAGAGAGCGACATCATTAAATCATTTTTCTCATTGTACACGTGCTCAATCTTTGCGAAATGTTTATTTACAATTGAGACAATTCCCTGGGGCAAATCCTCTCTCAATCCACAATCATGTGTGCTGCCATGACCTATATCAATTCTGATTAAAATCGTTCAGTATCTTACCCCCCCCCCCCCCCCCGCCAACCCAGTGCTCCCTGCGCCATGTCAATTCAAGCATCTTCAGGTCATATTAGACCTCCCAGCCCGATGTCCCAATGCTCTCTTCTCCAAGTGAACGCTTCCAGCCTCAGCGTTTTATTGGCCATATACTTTCATAGAAGAACTGCGTTCTTATGGATTTCATCACGGGACAACAGAGTAGAAACAAGCATTCACTCCACTCCCCATTTCCGATTCGATCATCGCCTCTGCGCCGCTCAGTTTCGCTGACTCCAGACCTGGGAACTGGTGTAATGTGAGTGTGAACAATATTTACTTCCCTGTCTCGTGGAACGGATAAAATAACGATGTGAAACTTCGGTGTTACTGAAAACTACATTTCGACAATACCGTGAATTATTGCCTGTACATTTCATCTTTTGTAGGAACCTATCGGATTCAGTCTTCAACATCCTCAATGATCGAATATCCACAGTCTCTAGGGACATCAAGGAAAAGGTTTCAACTCAATCTCAGTATCCACACCTCAGTCCGGTATGTGAAAAGATTTCCTGTTGTTCATGCGGTACTGTTCCTCACCTACCTCTGCCATTGCGTTTTTTGCTTTTTATATCGTGTTTTTTTTTTTCACATGGTCATATAGTGGTTCGTACACTGCGTTGTGACTGCAGCAAACTCCGCTCATTTCCGAGTAATGGCATGGCACATTTGTTCCATGTTATGCGACGTAACTTGTGTGAAACAAACACCGAAATGAATCAATCCATTTTTAACGGGAAAATCATCTCCAAGGTGATGATTTTATTCCTTCAGTCTGCTCTCTGACGTCATTGCGATTCATATATCAGGATTCCAATTCACCCAATATTGGAGACTTCTCTCTCTTTCACAAACACTATCCCCCCTTTCTGTCAGTCCTACCATGTCACTGATGCATTCCACCGTCTAACACTCACTTTCACTTTGACACTATTAAGTCATTGTTGCTCGGTGAACGTGCCCCAATATCACCATCAGGACCGACAAACCACTTAATGCACTCAGATAAGGTGGTTGCATGATCAATCCTCACGTATAGTGATTTATTTGAATGGACCAGAGAGTATTGGAGAATCAGGTTCACGAAAAAGGCTCTGAACCGAATAGAAGTGAAGAGACTTTAATGGAAAAGACCAATTTCGGTGGTTTCTGCACATTTGTTTCATGTCATCATTCAGTTGTCGCTAGGATATTGATTTCAATTCTGCAATTCACATGATAGAAGCGATATGACAGCTATCAAAACAGTGCAGAAGTGATTTGTCAAGATATTGTCTGGATTGAAGAAGCGCAGCTATTGAAGTGTTTCGACAGACTGGGATTATTTTCCTGAGAGCAGGGGAGATTGACAGGAGATATAATTGATATGCAGAAAATAATTAGGGGTCTGGATTAGGCACATTGAGCGAAACGTTTCCCTATGATGGAGTTGCCAATCACCAGTGAACCGGAGATTTCAGGTAAGATGCAAGAGCGTTTGAGTAGATGGATATAAAACTTAATCAGACAGCGAGTGTTTGGAATCTGGAACTCACTGTCTCCAAGCGTCAGAGCGGCAGAAACCCTAATAACCTTCTGAGGTGTTCACTTGTGAATTTGTAATGCTGACGGCATTACAATGCTAAAGGATGGAAAAAGGGATGAGGAGAGTCAATCAGTTATTTTTCACAAGGTTACGAACAAGGAGCTGGCAGCTTGGCTAGCTCTGACCTCCTCCGTAGTGTGATATTTACTATCCTCACCTGTCATGTGGGTGTCCAGAGTTCATTTCCTTGCTGCCACGGCCCGGACTGTTTTGGGATTTCAAGGTTTGTGTAAAGATTTGTAATTCTAGTGCAGGTTGCAGTTGTGTTTAAATTTGGCGGTTTTGGGAAGTTGGTTTGCAGCCGTTTCCTCCCCTTTCTCTGCGACATCTTCAGGGGTGCTGAGACTCCTGTGAAGCGTGACTGTCCTGTGGCATTTGGAATTGATTTGAGTTCGTTTGCACTGCTTTCGTTTGTTGGTTCTGTTATTTCGTTGCAGGTCCCAGTATTTTGGGTTTAGCTCAACGTGCTTGATGACGGAGTTCATCGATGAGTGTTGTCCTTCTAGAAATTCTCTGGCCGCCATCTATTTGGCTTCTCCTATTATTTATGTGCTGACCCAGTCCAACTTGTTTTTCCAGTCGACTGTGTGTATTGCGACGAGGGGCAGCTAGCCTTTGTTTTCACTGGCTATTCCAGAAATGCTTTGCCACCAATAGATATTCCCGCAGAATCCTTACAGAGAAACAACGTTCGGAGGACATGCTATGACCTCATATCCTAACCACTCTACCTTATATATGAAGAGAATATCTCAGAACTGACAGCCACACTCCTCTCACCATTCGGATTTATGAGAGAACATAAATCGAAAGCCAGGTTCAGCCAACAACTCACCAGAACAAATGACCAATACCCCGCATGTGCTGGACACAAGTGGACAAACAATACTCCACGCAACGAGTGTAGTAAACATTGTAAAGGACCAAGAGGAAGGCAAATCGAGACCCACATTCATGAAGAACAACTAACCCCAAACACCACCGCGAGGTGTCCCCAGTAGGTGTACTCAGGGCACTCAGACTCTCTGATTCCGTCCCTGGGAACCCGGATTATACGGCAGTCTGTCGCAGTGGAGACTTTATTGCTGGAAAAGGACAGCATGTAAAGCAGCATCCAAGAAGCAGGAGAATCGACGTTTTGGGTATGAATACTTCATCAGGCTTATGCCCAAAACGTCGACTTTCCTGCTCTTCGGATGCTGCTTGATCAACTATTCTTTCCAGTACCACTCTCTCGACTCGGATCTACAGCACATGTCGTCCTCACTTTCACTTCCGTCTGCAGCAGTGGTTAGTTGTTTCTTTGAGGGAACTGTTGATGTCACCAGTGTAACATTTGATTGCAGATTGAGAAACACAACCAGGTCCCTCGCAGAAAAGAGCATTTCCGTTGTGTTTCCGGTGCTATGCCTAGCACGGCCTCTGGCAGTGTACTTACATGGAGTTTCCTCGCGTTTCGATATGTGCTTTTGTGATCGTACATTTGTCAGTACTCTGAGATGTGGCTGCAGTCATCTGCGTTCATAACCCAGTATCGATTGCTGCTGTTTTGCGTTGCTCTTCATGTGTGCATTAGTAATACAGTGATGGATCAATTGATATTGTAAACAGCCAGACAGTTGTGGGAAACGTCGAGATTTTACTGACATTTGTACAATATTTAGACGTTACCTAGATGCAGGAGTTAAGATCATTGAATTCTTTCGTGGAGTGACGAGAAACAGTGAGGGAAATAAGTCACCAGAGCGTGTAGTTTACAAGTCCACTCACAGGAACCACAATGCGAAATAAAACGTCCAAAAATTGAAGAAGACAGACAAAGGATGGCAGTAATCATGGATCTCCTTACTTCCATTCCCCAGCTCCCACAATTCCAACTCCCGACTCCATTGTAAACAAATTTTACAGAACCATACACATCAACGTTGGCCAATAGAACGGCACAAGTCTTTTCTTGTCTTCGTTTTATAGTTTCGATTTATAGTTTTTTTTCGGGAAAATATCATTCATTGCAACCTTTCGCAAACGAGATCATACGGTTTTGTCCGAAAACAAATTACGCAAAACTTTGTTTGCGTCAGGCACAAGAACTCCTAGATTCCTCTGTGCTTCAAGTTTTTTTTTCTATTTTCCCTCTATTTTAATAGTGCTCTGCCTTTTGACTCTTCCAACCTGACTCTCCCAACATGAAACTTCATCTGCAAAGTGTTTCCCCCACTCACTCAAACTATTTATACTCCTTTGCAGATTCCCACGTCCTCACCACAACATGCTCTCCCATTATTGTCTATCTCAGCAAACTTGGACACATTTCACAATGCCACTTGCTCCATGCTATTAACAGAGACATAAGTAATTGAAGCCGTAAATATATCCAATATTGACAGACTTCTCTGTTGAAAGTAAGTACACGTATTTGCTCCCCTGAGAATGTGACAACAGCCTCCTCATCTGTGTCTTAATTGGGTAAACACTTCTCCTTTTTTAGGACCTCCAGTCCTATACTATCCCGGATAGCAATCCCAGAGCAGAACAAACGCTAAATGTAAGGCATAATCTCACTTGCGTCTCCAGTGTCAGTTCTAAGTATTTGTGGCAGTTTCTTTTTATCTTCTGGTTGAACAAACTGCCCGGATTGGCATATTAGATTTGAAAACGACACATCTGCTTCAAATTTTCTTCAGTGCCTGGGACACAGATAGTGATATTAAGGCGCTTTAAAATACTATGACATCTTCATTTCTCGATCCATTACATTTTTACTCATCTCTCTGGTCATAAAAATGCATCTTCTCAAGCACTCTATCTCTCATCAATATGTGTCGTTCAATCCAATTTCCTATCAGCCTCCTCCATTCTAATCACTTACAGGGGGAACCCAAATTTTGGAGTCATTGCGCAGACAGAACAAACCGAATACTGTATTCACTTTTTCTCTTGGAAGCACCAATTAAAATATTAAGCAGCATCTCAGGGTAATAGTTGTGGCTGAGTGGGTAAGGCGATGTAGTAGATATATATTAGGGGTTCCCCGCGCAGGTTTCAATCACAACTGCGATTCCTTCACTGTTGATTTTAAATGACTTTCCGGTGGATGCGTAATCCCTCAAACTACAGGAAAAACGTCTCAATAACCCTACGTTTTGTCAGATCCGCTTATTTGTTGACATGCAGGAAACTTGGGTTGTGAACCGGAAACGGACCTGACTCAAAACGTTCGCTCTGTTCCTCCAACCACCGATAATGCCAGACATGTGTAGTTTATTTAGAATTCGCAAAGTTTATTCGACACAAATGCTGTTTTCCATTAAATGTCCTCAATTCCAGTCTTCTGGGGAGTTGAACTGGTCAGAGGCAAATGTTCCTCCTGATCATCAACTCTCCCATCCCCATTGTTCCCTCCAACATCGTTTTAAACTTCCCCAGGATATTTCCCATTAACTTTATTTGCTTCAAAGAGACCGTTCGCAGATACGGCAATTTCTCCACAAAAGACGATTTCCTCATCTCTTGACCTGGTGCAAAGCAGGGGATTGTGAAAAAGATGCTGGGAAAATGTTGCGAAGAGGAATATGGAAAGATCATCAAGAGGCAAACAGAAATTCCATTCTCCAGCTTTGTGAATCTTTAGACATTCCTTGGGTAGCGGATTCAGAGGAGAATGAAGGGTGAACTGTCCGACTGAGCAGAGACAGTCCCGATCCCTTCCCATGCTTTAAGAGGCCGATACATTGCCTCTGATATTTTCTGGATAAGAACTAATCTGAAACATTGAATGAACTCCCGTGTTTGCACGTCAGAAATTCAAAAGTCATCTCAGCTCCGGGACAATGAGAAAATATGGGAACAGAAAAGGCACTGAAATTTTCGAAGGAAGACGGTCCCAGTTGTAGGTTTCCAGTGACATGGAGGTGCCTTCAGAGTTTGGGATCAGACTGTTCTCTAGTTTCCAAACTTAATGTTCCAGCCTTTAGAATGGAAAAGCAAAACCGATAGATGGCAATTGTTATTCTGCGAAGGCCATGCAAAAGCTTGGATCCACTAACCGCCTGCTTTATGAGATGCTACAAGAAGCTTATTCCCCAGCCTCTGTGGTGCCATGGGTTAGCGCGTTCGGCAGTTAATCGAGAGGGTGTTCGGTTGCACCCACTCATGGATGGAATGGTCGCTGTACTTACTCCATCTGTTTCCTTTGCTGCATAGTTTTGTGTTTTTAATGTGGTCAGGGATATGTTCCCCAAACGGACACCTTACCCAGTGAGGAACCATAAAAGCGTTTCTGTATTGTTTTTGTGGCTACCAAGGGGCTGTGGATGCCCTGAATCAGATACAAAATCAGAAACTGCTGCAGAAATTCAGCCGGTTTGCAGTAACTGTCGGAGAAAACAGAGGTCTAACAAACCTCTGAAGAAGTTCTGAATCGTTGTCTCAGTTTCTCATTCCGCAGATGCTGCCAGACGTGTTTGGTTTCTCTGATAGATCTGCTTTTGATTTTAACTTAATATTCATTCCAACTATCGGGATGGATCACACAGACAATAGCTTCCCCGATATTTAACACTGTCGAAGCTGTCTTGATTGAATGGAAACAAACCTAACAATGGTTCACTGTCCCTCAGCTCCACAGGGAGAGAGAACTGGCAAACCAGTTCAGTCGTGTGCTTCTGCAGTTGCTGCCAAGTGGGTAAGGTGATGGGCTTTAAATCCACTACGTTTTTCTCGTGCAGTTTCACATCTTGCTGACTGTAATTGACAGCCGCGACTAAACTGGAAGAGAGTGTGTTCTTTGCTTTCATGTTTGAGATTCGAAACACTGAATCGGTAAAAACGCACATAACCCATATTAGGAATGTTGGGAATCTGGAACCATTGCTTTTCAAGGTTGAACAAGCAGAACCTTTCCAAAGAAGTGAGACCCATTTAATTGTACACTTCCATTACTGACTTCATTTGCACCTCTGCGCCAAGTGCTGCAAAACGAGATAAGAACAGTGAGGAGATTACGTGAAACTGGAGCTGTCCTGGTGCGTCAAAGCGCATTTTCTGTGCTAGCGATCACCATGACCATTTGTGGGGACCTCAGTTTGTGAGGAAACAGGAAATTGTTTGCAAAATGTCCCGGAGCATTGAAGGGTTTGAACAACTCTCTCCTGATCTGTCTGTCAGTCACGGCATCCATTGGGAAATTTCCATTGGTAATAACTGGTATGGTGCATATTCCTGGAATCAGTCCACAGGATAATCAAGAAGATAACATCATTGTGTCACATTTTCCAGCAGTGTGCAAGCCCTTGTGTCTTACGTTTCCTGGTTCTGCTTTCGAGATAATGATTGCCTGCATTATCTGTCTCTGTTTGTACCAAGCAGCTCATTGAGCACGGAGTTGGATGTTCAGAGGAAGTTGGAAGTGTGGCAGGGACAAAAACAGGAATAGACGAGACTTGAAAGTGCTTCGAATTTGCGTGTGTCGGTTGTTTTTAGTGGTAAATGTCTGCTGAACGGTATCCTGTCAGATCCCAGGAGTCGCAGGGACTGTTTGGGTGGAATTTGGAAATTTAACGTTACACACGAGCAGTGCTTTGGACTATTTCAGCTCAGTTTCCATTTCATATCCCAGCTCACAGCAACGGTTCACATTTTCTGTGGAATTGGCTAGTGTTGCATGTGAAGCTTTCTTTTCTAGAGAAACTTGCAGACTTGAAACACATAACGCTGACTCTTCAGTCTCTGTCGGGAATGTGCTGGTGTGTCTGCCTGTGCGAGTGAACAGGAGAATAAGTTCCTCAACGGGGTTACAACGCAGTATGACCATGTCAATTTTCAGTCCCATTGTTGTGTCATTTAAGATCACAGAAAGAATATCATTGACATTTGCCCTGGAAACATCAAAACACGTCTGCTTATGGGCCAAATGCTACAAACAGGGACGAGAATATATGGACGTCTGATGACTTGCGCTGCACGGTGGACGAATGTTCCTATTCTCCCACGCTTTTAAATTTCGAAGACAGAGAGAAACTGATCTGACGAGAAATCCTTTTTAAAAATCTAACATGACCTTTTGTACTGTCCACTCTACTATCACCCCTGATGTCATCTGAAAACTCACTGACCATGTTTTCTGTATTTTCATCTAAATCATTTGTATGAATGTAAAACGGAAGTGGGCTCAGCATTTATCCCTATGGAACGCAGCTGGTCAAAGTCTTCCAGTCTGAGAACAACCCTCCACCACCGTTCCCATCCAACTAGCATTAAATTAATTTTATATCTTATCTGAAAGCTCACCTTGAATTCGCTGTGATCTAACTTTAAAAATTAATCGACCATGTGGAACCTTTTAAAAGGATTTATTAAAGTCCACCTGAACAATGCCGACAACTCAGTCCTCATCAATATTATTGGTTACGTCCTCAAAACAACCAACCATGTTTGTGAGACACAAATTACATCGCACAAAACCATACGGATTATCCCTATTCATTACTCGTCTCTTAAAATGCTTATAAATCCTATCATTCAGAATTGCTACCAAAAACTTTGCCACGAGCTTAGCCAGCCTCACAGGTCTATGGTTTTCAGTTTTCTCCATTCATCCCTTCCTCAACAAAACCGCCCACAAATTATTCGGCACATCACTTGCAGTAATCGATGATGCAAATATTTCTAACAAGGGCCCAACAGTTTAGTTTCCTGATTTCCCACAAAGCCCTGGTTGCACGAGATCAGATCCCAGAGAAATATCCAACTTTATATTTTCCAAGTCCTCCAGAACTTCCTCTTTTCAATGTGAACTACTTTTAAAACATCAATGTTTGTAGCCGCCATTTTCATCTCCATGGTATAAACTAATGCGAAATCAACTTTTAATATCTCTCCCATCTGCTAACGTCCAAGGCAAATGTGAGATCTTACATCTTTCAGGGATCCTATTTGGTCTCCAGCTCTGAATGTAATTACAAAATCTCTCTCGATCATCCTTAACTTTGTGCGCTAAAGTGATCTAATATGCTCACATTGTTTTCATGATTTCCTTTGAATATCGCTCCTGCACGCCTTATATTGTTCAGAGATTGACTTGAGACCGCATGTTTACATGGATACTGTGATTTAAAAAAAAATAAGTTCTGAGACGACAAGTCCTTCATCCCTGAGATCAACGTTGTTCTAATAGCATCCCGACAATGTGGGAACAGGCAATTCAGCCCAACAAGAAGACATGAACCATGCGAAGATCATTTTACTCAAACTCACACCTCTCCCCGATTCCTGTAACTCTGCATTTCCCATGGCCAAATTACGTCATATCTTTCCTATGTTGAGGAAACCCAGGAAGACACGGAAAGAATGTGCAAGTGCAGAAAGTCGCCCGAAGATGAAATTGAACCAGTGTCGCTGAGGCTGGAATAGTAGCAGTGCTCACCACTGAGTCAACCACTGTAAACCTTGTATCCACCACTCATAATATATCTTCCCTTAGACATGGGTCCAAAAGCTACTCCCGATTAGCCAAATACATCTGACGAGAGCCTCTTATCGTGTCTATTGCAAACCTCTGTTGTTGGTTTTTAACTCACGTGAATGAATGCTGACATTGTAGTTACCCTCCTAACAGCCAACAGAACCTGCATGTTAAACATAAGAGAAACCTCAACTAGATCTCTCAAGTGCCTTTAAATTGTAGATCTCTGAAGCCTTTCCCCATTACAAAATGGTCGAGGCCTCTAATCATTCCATCACTTTATGACCTCACTCATTTTCACACAGTGTTCTATCTGTAACATTTTTTATCCAAGCACTCAGCCCGTCCACGTCATTCTGCAGCCTGTCCGCCTCCTCAATACGATCTGTCCTTTCACCTGTCATTGTGTATTCTGCAAATGGACCAACAATTCTGGAAAACGTCCCCTTCACCCAACTGTCTGCCTTCCGCCTGTGAACCAAAACTCAGGCCATGCCCGTAGTTTGCCGCTAATACCAGAGATTCTTATTTTGCATCTTCCGATACTGCGACCTTTACAAATGCCTGTTGGAAATTCAAGCTGATCACATTCACAGAATAGACACTTTCTCACTTGCGCATTATCGCCTCATAAAATTCTAATACATTTATCCTTGAGAACCTATTCTGATGCTTCAATTACTACGTAAACCCATCCTTACATTGACCTCTCATGCGTTATTAAATCCAAAATTGATGTGTTTGACATTTATCTAAAATACTAAAACTTTGCTTTCAGTCCTGAATGTCATGAACAACAAAGTCCATTCGCAGTTGAGATATGTGAACTTGCGCTGTGTCAGCAGGCTCGATGAGAGAGTGAATTCCTTCTCCCAGTGGATCTCTCTGCTCTCTCAGCAGGGTCGATGAGTGACCTAACGGTTTTTCTCAAATGAAGCAGGTAAATATGTTCTGCCCAGTGCAAACTCGCTGGTGTACTGAGAGTTGAGATAATCGCCTGAACGTAGTCCCACAATGAAAACCGTTGAAATGTCTCTCATCTTGTGAAAATATCGATGGAAGTTCAGTCCTGCAGAGACTGGGAGCACATTTCACACATTAGATATTTGATAGGTCTCTTCTCAATTTGAAGATGTTCATGATAAAACGATCCCAAGGATCTTGTATCGTGATTTCCACAGTCTGAGCATTTAAAAGGTCTCTTCTTTGTGAACACGTTGATGTCATGTCAGCCCCAGGAACATTTGCAGCACTTCCCACTCCGGGCGTTGAAAAGACCTGTTAATAATGTTGATGGGACTTCACGTCGCTCGGACATTTGCAGCACGTTCTACAGTTGTGGAATTGAAGATGTCTGTCCTCCGGGTGAGCACGTGGATCGGACGTCAGGTCCCCAGAAGTTTTAAAGGACTTTCATTCGTGTGAGCACATTTCCCATGCTTTAACTGCACAGAGGTCTGATAATATTTTCCAAAGTCTGGACAGATAAAGGGTTTGTCAGTAGTATGAGCATTGTGTTGGATAATCCAATCAACGGACGTTTTAAAGCATTTTATGCAATCCAGACATTGAGATGATTTCTCCTCATTGTGATCGAGCAGGGGTCACAGCAGGTCAGAGAATGAGTGTATGTTTCACACACAGAGAGCTTGTACCTGATATAATTGCTTTCATGGGGTTCACGCTCAGATGGCGAAATGAATCCTCACATGTCTCTAGTCTCACCTAAATATGACTGCAGTTGTAGTTTGTGAGCTCTGATGATAGCAGAAGCCTTGTCCACACACACAACAAGTGAACGATTCTCTCCCACTGTAACCGGAGCCTTTTCATTCCATGTTCTATCTCTGATCAAGTTCTATTTGGATTAAAATGCGCGATTTGATCAGATCATGGTGGAGTAATAGTTTTTTTCTTTAAATCTTCCCCTTCTAATATGCTCCGAAATTGATGTTGTATATTTTTAAAAATCAAAAGAATGAGAAAGAGTCTCTCACAGACTCTGCATTGTGCATGAAGATAGGGATTGAAGTTAAGGGGTTTAGACATCAACAATTTGAAGGGAATTCTGCCAGAATCTTTCATAAACACACCCTCCACGACTGAGAAGGAGCAGGTCAACAGGTGGATGTGAACACCATCCACTCCCTGTTCACTCGAGTTCAAACACAGTCCGGAGTTGTCTGACATCCTCTCCGTTGGAGCAGACATTTCCTCTAACTGAATCATGGAAGGTGAGGCCTCTATCTTCAATCCCCAGCACAAATCCACTGAGTAGAGAGTGTGGTCTTGGTAAAGCACAGCAGGACAGCCAGCATCCGAGGAGCAGGAGAATCGACGTTTTAAGCAAGAGCCCATCATTTGAAATGAGGCTTGTGATCCAAGGCGGTAGAGAGACAAATAGGTGGAGGCATGGTAGCTAAGAATGTGATAGGTGGGTTGAAGTGGTGGTAATGGTGATAGATCGGAGAGCAGGGTGGAGCGGATCGGCGAGAAGGAAGCTGGACTGATAGGAAAGATCATGAGATCGGTGCTAACTTGGAACATAAGAACTGGGATGAGATGGGAGGAGGGAAATGAGAAATATATTGAAGTCCACATTGGTTCCGTGTGGTTGGAGGGTCCCTATGTGAAAGATGAGGACTTCTTCCTCCTGGCGTCTGGTGGTAAAGGTGGAGCGATGGTGGATGCCCAGGAACCGCATGTACTTGTCTGAGTGGGAGGGAGAGTTGAAGTGTTCGGCCACAGGGAGATATGTGATTTGGTGTGGGTGCCCCGGAGATGTTCTCTGAAGCACTCTGCAATTAGGCACTCTGTCTCCCAAATGTAGGGGAGACTGCATTGGGAGCAATGGATAGAGTAAATGTCATGTGTGGAAATGCAGGAGAAACTCTGATGGATGTGGAAGAATCCTTTGAGTCTTTGGACGGAGTTGAAGGCAGAGGTGTGGGTGGAATTTGCAATTCCTGTGATGGAATGGGAAGGTGCCTCGAGGGGAGGGTGGTTTGGTGGGTGACGTGGACCTGACAAGGGAGTCACGGAGGGAATGTTCTTCACAGAAAGCGACTAGAGGAGGGGAGGGAAATACATCTCTGCTGATTGCATCCGTTTGAAAATTGGGAAATGGCGGAGGATGATATGATGTCAACGGAGTTTGGTGGGGTGGAAGGTGATGACCAGGGGATTCTGCCTTTTTCATAGATGGAGGGGTGGGTCTTGTGTGCGGAGTTGCTGGAAGTGGATGAGGTGCGCTGGAGCGCAGAATCGGCCACATTGGTGGAGAAATTGCCTCACCACTGATTCAATCTTCTCCTTGATAATTGTCAGAGTCTGAACCAGTTGCGTCATGACTATGGAAACATACTTCACCTCATTAACATCGTGCGGCTCTTCGAAATCTCTGCTCATCTGCAGCTGAAACTCTTTTCCATCACTTTGGACTAAACTATCGTAATGCACTTCCATCCGTCTTGTCACATTCCCTCTCTACTCTGGTCAAACTTCCTCTGCCTCTATTCATGCGTGTACTTGATCTTTGTTCAGTGTTTTATTGTAACTTATTAGAATGAGGATTTTACCACCGCCCATTTTCCCAAAAATGTGCTGCTGCCTTCGCAGCTTTATCTTTCCACACGGGCTCTCACACGGTGGAAGGGAAGGGGTTGTCCGTTGTTCACCCAATGTTTCAATCCTGAGGTTTTTGAACAACTCTGCTGCACGAAGGAGTATTCACAACAGGGGTTCTTCATCGATCACTGCTCTGCTACTTATCAAACTATTCGTCATTTTATTCAAACTTTTAAACTGTCTCCGCTCAATCTATCGTTGCAATATCCTACAGCCCACTCAAGAACAATTAGAGATGGTCAATAAATGCCAACCCAGCCAGCGAACCACACCAAGATTTTATTTCTTTTTTTAAAAAAAATTCTCAGATATCTACCTTCCCTCGAATTCCAACCTATTGATCATGGTCGATTTTAACTGTATCAATACTGCATCATGCCTTTCATATATGGAAACTTCAAAGCTTTTCCTATGAAAGGAGTTTATGCAAATTTTGATCGCAGTCACATAACGAGATATTGGGAAGGTGACGAAGTGTTATAAGAAACAAGTGATCAAGCAAGAAGGATTCAAGCAGAAGTTTAAACCATAAAACTCTGGTTGCATCACAAACCTCTGGTCATGGAGTTTATTCTACTCGAGGCCATCATTTTCTTCTCAGTATAAAAGCAACACATTCGCGCATGGTTCCGCAGCTCAGTGATTGGAGCTCTCGACTTGTTTGCCAGTGGTTATGAAAGGTCCCACTGGGACCTTGCTGCATTTTCTCACATATACTGCAGCTTTCTCACTGTTATTCGGAATTATTTCTGATGAAAAAGCGTGAAGTCATTCTCTCCAGGGCTAATGTGTTTGAGTTTGGATTTCCACTTCTGTGTTTCTCCTTCGAGGAACATGAAGATAACAAGCAACTGATGCGAAGAATGCTCCCGTTTGGCAGGAAGAACAACGTGACACAGTAGAAGCCGTAGAGCAACGGGGAAACAGTGGTGGAGGGAAAGTACAGGGAAGCTGCTTAATGCTCCTGTTCCTTACGTAGCGACAAAACAACTACGGGAATCCAAAGATATCACACAGGGGCTGGAAGAACACCGGAAGCCAGGCTGCCTCATGAGGTATACGTTCAGCATGTATCAATACTTCATGGCTGGGCCTGTCCTCCAACGGCAGCCTGCTGCTGGTTTACCTCTTTGCTTACGTAAACAGACTCTGGTTTTAAAGTCTAAACTGAAGGAAGAAGAAGCCAAATGGTTAAAAACATTGCAGAGGAAGCCACTGAAGTCCTGGTGGATAAAGCCATTAGAAAAGGCAAGGCGGGGTTTCATGGGGTGGTGAACCGACCAATAGATCACGTGGTGTGAAAAACACAGTTGTGTCCATGTGGAAGTTTTCCAGATGATGTGAATTTGGTGAGAATAAACAGGAAGGAATTTCCCACGGGCAGATGAATCTATAACTAGAGTTTAGAACCTCAAAACCAGTGATGGATTATAAAGAAAAATTTGGAGCACGGCTTGTTTTGTTTTCAGTCTACAGTTATTGAAATCGGGAATGATTTTTTTCAGAGAAAAGTAGTTTCGGTAGCTAATTCCAAAATATTTTTAAAGGTGCGAACAGACACACAAAGAATGAATTTAAACGGGACAGTGAGTCTGCGCTGTAGGGATGGGGTTTTGTTAAGTGCACACTCTCCAATTTGCTAAGGTTAATTGGAAAGAAATTGTATAAATCCTACAATTGAGTACGACTAAGTGTGAAAATATCCAATTGTTAGGAACGGTTTTGCAGCTTGATCTAAGTCAACTTCTATAAATTCTGTAAGAACTGAACTGTTTGTGTTAACTCAACATTTCAGGAAAGCTGGTTAGTTCCGTCCGTTGCAAAACTGGTTACGATACAAATTGATACCAACAGTGTGGGATTAATTCTCGCAATGTCTCAGTTTACCATTCTGATCCTGATATCCCCACTCACCTAATCCATTAGACGATGGCGAGAATCAAAGGGAAATTATACCATCGTGAGTTTGTACTGATCTGTCGATATCACGCACCTTTTTGTTTTCATTTGTTGCCTTGAACATTTCGCTGCAATCACAGAGAAGGGATTGAGTCCATTTGCTGCACACTCATCTTCCTCAAAAATATCCACTGACAAGACTTGAAACATATTCCTGTTTGAATTCTCTAAACTTCACAGCAGTAATTTAAAATAACTTTATCATTTCGATTCGAGTTTTTCCAACAACATTCAAAATGTCCAATGAGATAAACATCATTCTATTGGCATTGTTTTAATAACCGGTATGAGTATACAGCAATTGCAACAATATGAAAAATGCTCCGCACCCTTTCCACAGTATAATACAGTTGAAAAGTGTGGTGCTGGAAGAAGGGAAGGGCTAATGCCCGAAACGACGATTCTCCTGCTCCTCGGATGCTGCCTGGCCTGCTGTGTTTTTCCAGCACCATACTTTTCAACTCTGGTCTCCAGCATCTGCAGTCCTCACTTTCTCCACAGTACAACACAGTGCAGGATCAGCGGTATGAGAAAGAGAATCCATCTCAAACGTCATCTCGGTTTCTCTGTTGAGAGATGGATATTCTCCTGGGGAGTATTTCTGACTGTTCGTAAGTAATGGAGGCAAATCCCAAGGACAGCAGACTCCACAAAATCAGACGTTAGACTTTTAGAGTAAAAACTGTTTTATTCAACGTAGTTTTACAACGTTTAAATACATTTGCACGCACATTCATGCACACGTGCACGCACCCATTTATATTTATGTGTGTGTGTGTGTGTGTAAATATGTGTGTTTGTGTGTGTGTGTGTAAGAATTGAGATGGTTGGAAATAGATGGTCAGGCAATTGAATGTTCTTCCTGTAGAATGCGGGAAGCAAGAGTCACTAATAGTGTCCCAGATATCTGCATCTGCGGGAAATGCACCCAGACCTAGTTCCTTGGAAAGTGTGTTCGGGAAAAGATGCTAGACGTTGGATCATTCGGGAGACTGAGGAGGTAATTGAGATGAGTTACAGGTAGTCCGCAACACCTCAGGTACAAGAAAAAGTTCGATGGGTTTCAGTCGGGGAACGAAAAGGGAACTCCCAGATAGTGCATGCATCTCCTGTGGCCGTACTCCTCTGTTACAAGCATACCGTTATTGATATTTGTTAGGGGGAGTAACTTACCAGGGGTTAAACATGGGGTACAGGTCTCTCGCACAGAGATTGTCACTTTTGCTCAGAACGGTAGGGGAGAGAGAAGGAGACCATTATTTTTGGAGACTTCATAGTGAGGGGAACAGATTGCAGATTCAGTGGGTATAGGACACACGTACGTTTGGTGTGTTGCCTCCCAGCTCACACAGTTTGTGATGTCTCGCACCGTGTTTTTGCTATTCTTAAGAGGGAGGAGGAGGGGGAACAGTCCCAAGTCATGGTCCACATATGCACCAACAACATAGATAAGAAAAGGATGTGGATATAAGGCAGAAACTCAGGGATCTGGAATGACATCTTTGATCCAGATCTAACAGTTATTCTCTCTGATTTGTTACCTCTGACACATCCTACAGAGATGAAGAATACAGATAGAGCTTTTGAAAATGTGGCTACTGGGATGGTGCAGGGGGGACGGATTCGGACACCTGGACAATTTTGTCTCTTTCTGGAGTAGGTGATACCTCCACAAATAGGATGGTTTTCACCTGAACCACAGGAGAACCAATATCCTGCGGGGTGGGGGCGGGGATAATTTGCTAATGCTCTTGAGGAAACGAATTCAGCAGCCGAATGGGAACCTGAATTTTAGCTCAATTGGACACGAGGTCTTGCGATGTGAAGACACAATTATGTTTTCAGGTTTGCAAGCGTGTACTGGCAAGAATGAAGATGGTTTGAAGGGTGTTTACTTCAACGCCAGGATCATCTGGAATAATATAGGATAACTTATAGCATGGGTTGTTAACTGGGATTCCTTAGTTGTGGGCATTAAAGAGAAATGAATAGAGCAGTGAAAGGACTGGGTGTTCCTGGTGCCGCAGTCCCGATTTTTCAGTAAGAGCAAGCAAGGTGGTGAAAGAGGGTGAGGTGTGACATGACTAACCAAGGACAGTATTACAGTAACATAAAGGATATTTGATGAGCACTCTACAGAGTATACTGAGCGAGAATGGTCTGATATCAGACTCAGTAAAGGAGAGATCCCTGCGAATGGAGTTTTCAATAGCCCACTGAAACGTTCCAGAGATATAGAGTAAAAGATTGCAAAGATGATTCTGGATAGGAGCGAAAATAACGGGGTAGTTGTTCTGGGGAACTTAACTGTCCAAATATTGATTGGAAAATTTATAGTTTGAGTAAATCTGATCGGTCAATTTTTGTCCAATGTGTGCAGGAGCGTTTCCTGACACAGCATATAGACAGGCCAACAAAAAGCAAAGCCACATTGAATTTGGTACTGGGTAATGACGCAAGCCATGTGTTCGATTTGGAGGGAAGTGAGCACTTTTGTGATAGGAACAGGTTTATATTGTAGGGTAAGAGATATTGCTGGGAGAAAGATGATTAGGCAAGAGTTAGGATGCATACGATGGAGAAATTAACTGCAGGTGTTGAGTACAACTGAAATCTGGAGCTTGCTCATGGAGGAGCGACTGTGTGCCCTTGATAAGTATGTATGCGTCATGCGGGGAATATGTGGTCGTGTCAGGGAGCTGTGTGTACTGAAAATGTTGAATCTCTTGTCAAGAGGGAGCAGGAGGATGACGTAAAGATGAGATGTTCAGGCTCAGATCGGGTGCTTGAGAATTAGACATGAGCCA
The DNA here is from genome assembly GCF_037043375.1 of Chiloscyllium plagiosum. NCBI lineage: Eukaryota > Metazoa > Chordata > Chondrichthyes > Orectolobiformes > Hemiscylliidae > Chiloscyllium > Chiloscyllium plagiosum. The sequence goes on along the minus strand of NW_028270189.1, from coordinate 29,635,862 downwards.
GGAAGGAACTAAAGAGAGAGCTAAGTCGATCTAAGAGGGGACACGAGAAGTCTTTGGCTTGCAGGATGGAGGAAAACCCTGAAGCTTTTTGTTGGCATTTCAGGAACAAATGAATGATTGCCATACGATTAGAACCTGCCAGGAATTGTAGTGGGAGGTTGTCCGTGCAGACTGAGGAAAGGTATGGCGCTGAATGAATATTTTTCATCAGTGTCACAAATGAAATTAGACAATGATGTCATGGAGAATATTGAGATGCAACCTATTGGAATATACGAAATTGATGGTCATAGGTCGCTTGTTTGGGCAATTCTTGAAAATGTGAAAATAGACCTGTCCCTTGGGCTTGATGGGACTTATCCTCGGATTTTCTGGGAAACGTGGGTGGAGAGTGCTGTACTTTTAACTATGAACGTTGTGTCGTCTGTGTATATGTGATTAGCGCGAGAAGACTCAAATTTAGCAAATACTGTCCCCTTCGATAACATGAGGAGTAGAGAACTCTCTGGTAATTATAAAACAATGAGTCTCTGTTTCGGTGACGGTAAAGTTTTGGAAAAGATTATGAGAGATAGGATTTATGATTATCGAATAAGGAAGAAGTGGATTCGGGATAGTCAATTCGATTTTGTGAAGAGTAGTTTGTGCTTCACAAACCTTATGGAGCTCATTGAGAATGTGAGCAAATAGGTGGATGAGGGTGAAGCGATTGAAATGGTGGATATGGTTTTCACGAAGGCATTGATAATATTCCCCATGGTCGGCTATTGCATAAATTACACAGGCATAGGACTGATAGCTATTTAGCTGTTTGGACCAATAAATGGCCGCCTGACAGAAGACAGAGTGATTAGTTGATGGGAAACCTTCGTCCTGGAGTTCAGAGACTAATGGTATACCAGAAGCTTTTTCATTGATCTACTGCAGTTGACATTTGTATAAATAACCTGGATTAGGGCATGGAATGATGGGTCAGTAAATTAGCCAATGGCTTGAATCTCGATGGAGTTGTCAACTGTGTCAAATGCTGCTGCAGGTTGCAGTGGGACATGTACAATGTGCAGAGCTGAGCTCAGAGGTCGCAAACAGAGATTAATGAGGGAACATGTGTAGTCATTCACTTTGGAAGGAACAACAAAAAGAAAAACATTCTGGGCTAAAAGTCATATTCTTGGAAGTTTAGGTGAGCAGAGAGATTTTGGTGCTAATGTGCATAAAACTCTGAAGGTTACCACCCATGTTGATAGGTTTGTTGGGAAGAAGCACGTTGTGTTAGATTTATTGGGAGGAGGATTGAGTTTCACAGCCATGAGGTCATGTTGCACTCCAGAAATTCTCTGGCGTGGCTGCACTTGTGAAGTTGCATACAGTTCCGGTCGCCACATCATAGGACGGATGTGCAAGCATTTGAAAGGGCGCAAAGGAGATTTACTACGATGCTGTCTTGTATGGAGGAAACGTCTTTCGAGGAAAGACTGAGGGACTTGAGGTTGTTTATGAGAGAGATACGAAGTTTGGGAAGTGATTTAATAGATACATACAAGATGATCAGAGGTTTGGTTAAGGTGGACAGTGAAGGACTTTATTCTTCAAATGGTAATGGTTGGTAGACGGGCTCACAGTTTAAAGTTGAGACTGACAGATGGCGATGTAGGTTCTTTTCTCAGTGAGTAGGAAAGGTGCAGAACGCCTTGCATTCAACAGTCGTAGACTCATCAACTTTCAGGGCTTTTAAATGATCAGGGGATAATCTTTTGAGTTACAATGATGAAATGTCGTTAAGCTGGACTTCTGATTAATATCGCAGGTTGCTTTCAACATCAAGAGCCAAAGACCCTTTATTGCACAGTAATATTCGGTCCTCGAACTGTTCTTCAGCCTGATGTTGCAATCATCCTGGTCACGATCAGTGAAATGAGCGCCTGGCGAGGATCAATCTCGCAACTTCGGCAGCTCACACACTTCTAATCTGTTATAGAAGCACGGCAACCTGATCAATTTTCTCACTGGAGCTGGCAAAAGAGGACGACCAACGGCTCCTGATCTTGCCACTGAGGCCATAAATCCAATTACTCATTTTTTTGCTGTGGATCTGAAATGAAAATCAGCTTAGAGGTGGTTGTGATGAGAATGGATCATCGATCATGTCGCATCAGGTTCAGGAAAAAGACAGAGAAAACTGGTGAAAAACAGATGTTACTGAATATAAGTTTACCGTGCCTTCCTGCGTTGATCACGGACAATTTTACATCGCCACTGTCATGGGATTTTCCTTCCATCAGTTTCAACTCGTCACAGAATTCGATTCACTGACACTTCTCCAACTTCCTTCGGACAGTTCATACGACACGGTGACCCACATTGCACACGACGTCAACAATCTTCAGCATTACTATATCCAAGGGCACGTGGCATGGTTTGTATAAAGAGTAGAGATGAAGCAACGTTATGCAGGGGCAAATTGAATTTCAGTTTAGATTAGATTACATTCCCTCCAGTGCGAAAACAGGCTCTTCGGACCAACCAGTCCACACCTCCGAAGAGTAACCCGGTCAGACCCATTTCCCTTTGACTGATGCATCTAACACTGCGGGCAATTTTGCATGACCAATTAACATGACCTGCTCATTTTTGGATTGCAGGAGGAAACCGGAGTACCCAGAGCAAACCCATGCAGACACGGGGAGAACGTGCAAACTCCACCCAAACAGTACCCAAGGTTGGAATCGAATCTGGAGCACTGCTGCTGTGGGGCACCAGTACTAATCACTGAGCCACCGTGCCACTGATGATGTAGATTCACACTGTCCTCATTCTGTTAGTGTTTAAAAATCTGGGCCAGAAACGGCACAGACAGGAAGGAACATGAGGAGGCCATGCCTCCCTGCCCGGCCATTCAAAATCATCATGGCTGAGCCAGCATATTAATGTCCTTCTTCAGCCTATCAACATCATCGTGTTGCCTATTGGCTGACAGATATTTAACGAGCTCTACCTTCAACAGACATCGAAATTGTTCATTTGTGAAAAGTAGATTTTTCCCGGTTCAAGACAGTTGGGATTCTGCACGCATAATGCCGGGTTTGCAGAGGAGCAGCCGAGTCTGCTCTGATCACATTTCAAACCAAACTCGACTCTGGTGGAATTCGAACACACGACCTTTTTACAAAAGCTTCAATAACCACATAAAACGCCAACGCGCTTACCATTGCGCCACATAGCCGCACGGGCCGATGCGCCTAAGCACACAGGGTTACCTTTGACTCGGGACTCCCAATTCACGTATGTCTGCCTTCGTCACAATTTCCAGTACCTGCTGCTTATCCAAGTGTGCTCTGGGTATTCAAATGTTTGGCTATATACTGGTGAAATGCTCTGCTGACACTTAGCTTTACCACATTTTCATATAGTGAATTCAAGATAAACAACACTGTATGGGTGAAAACATTTATCCTAAATCTCTTCTTAATCCCTGTCTCTTGCTTTTCATCTGTGCCACTGGTTATTATTTCTTCCCAAAAACAAGCTCATTTCTGTCACACATATCTGTCCTCTTCATAATATGTGCATGTTTATCAGTTTCTCACACAGCCTTCTCTGCACTTACGTAATCAGCCCCAGCTTGGCTTGTCTACCTTCACAATGGGAATGGTCCAGCCATTGTCATTCTTATCATCTGCCATGAACACCATCTCCTGCAATCAGACGCATCCTGCAGCCTACAATGGGAAAAAAAAAACGTTCTCTGAAGAAAAGCCAAAACGTATGAACAAAATCATTCGCTATTGGAAATCTGTGGTGAGAAAGGAGAGTTAATGTTTCGAGTCCAATGATCCGTCTTTGGAACTAATGGGACGTGTGGGTCGTGAAAGAATCTGGAAGAAGGCGGACGGGTTCTGAAATGATTGAACTCGCTGCTGGGTCCTGAAGACTACATAGTCTGTCAGTAGAAAATGAGGTGCGATTCTTCCAGCCTTCAAGTATCACTGCAGTAGACCAGAGTCTGAAATCGTGTCTTTGGAATACAGTGCAACATTCAAGTGACAGGATACTGGAAGATCAGGATAACCTTTGTTTGTTCCAAACAGAACGTAGGCGATCTCAGCATTGTCACTGACTCTGTTTTTCACTCCCCATTGTGGAGAGATAACATTCTGAGGAGGAAGTACATTTACTTGGACTGAATGAAGTGCAGACAAAGAACTGAAAGGTGTCTCTGGAAAGTTACACAGTGAAGAGAGATATCATAACCCAGTAGGTCTTATTGCTTAGAAGCTAGAACATTACAGTGCAGTGCAGGTCCTTCAGCCTTCGATCTTTCACTGACCTGTTACATTATTATCCATATGTATGTCCAACGCACATTGAAATGCCCATATACTCAGCGAGTCTACGACTGTTGCAGGCTGGCTAATCCACGCCCGTATAGTTATCTGTCCTAAATCAATCGCCAATCAATTTAATGCTATGCCTCTTCGTGTTGGCCTTCGCCGTCCGAGGAAAAAGGCTCTCACTGTCCACTCTATCTAACCTTTTGATAATCATATAAGTCTCGATTAATTCACCTGTCAACCTTCTTCTCTCCGACGAAAACAATCTCAGGCTCCCAGACTTTGCTCGTAAGACCTTCGATCCACACCAGTCAACATCCCAGTAAATCTCCTTTGAACCCTTTCCAAAACTTTCACATCTTTCCAAAATTCAGTGACTAGAATTGCATGCAATACTCCAGATGGAGCCCTACCAGGTGGTCAAGCCACACCTTCTGTGATTTTGTGGAATGGTACTGTATGGACAGTTGCTTGGATGCAAGGGGGTCACGAGAGAAAATGTCCTGCATTGTGTTGGCAAGGTATGAAGTTCAGTGTGATTGGATATTGGTAAAAGTTGAACAGAATGTATACCTTCCACCGCTTCCTGCTTCCAGTAAGCATTTCAATTTGGAACATATCTATCAAATGGCTTGCATTTCAACACGGGCACAGGGTACGGTTTCCAGAACAAACGTGTTTTCACACTGTGTCTCTCTGGGAGCTGCGTTCCTTCCCCACCCTGACTCATACAGCACCGTCCTTCCTGAAACATATCATATTGATCATGGAAGCAGATGTTTAAGTAACCCCTGTTTGGGAATGAAATGAACAATTTACAATTCCTAAACTTGTTTCATTTGTTCATTTGGCTAAAGCTAGAATCTTGTGTCAAGATCTGCAAGTCACATTTTCGGATGGGTGTTAAAAAAATGAAGAAAAAAATATACAAACGACAAAACCTCGGAGGGAAAGAACTGATAGAATCCCTTCACTGCAGACAAAGACCGTTCGGCCCATTGAATCTGCACATTTAATCTGTGAGAAACAGAACTCACTCATAAATCAGCCTGAGGCAAAGCCTTGGAAACAAGAACAAATTATTACAGCATTGCAAGTACCGGACAGTTCTGCAATCAAGCAGAAATGCGCGCGAAAACAAAACATGTTAGCTTTCTTATTCAGTTTACAAGTTGCAGAATCACGCCTCCCTTTTCCCATCCCATCATAAGCCGATTAGATCACTTTTATTTTCTCTCTAGTTATTTTATATCTGGCCATCCTGTTGTCCTTGTATGTTTGTATTTTTTGTTCCTTGTTTGTTGCAGCTTGTTCTTTTATCCAGTTTCTCTTATCACACTATATGCTTTATTGTGAAATGCTCCCGCTGCTTCTTTTTGTGGTCAACTACAACACTTTAAAGTTATTTCCTAGCTTAAAACTACTTTCTTTAAAAGACCCTATATATTCATTAAAGTCGAAGCCTTAAGTATGCTACATGGTACAAGAATTCCGTGACCGTTTGTATAATGTCCCACCCCCGCAACACCCCGCCACCACGTGCAGAAACTACATTTCTAACCTCCCACAATTCCCCCTTGATGTTTTTTTTAAAGAACTGTTGTTTCTTCACTTATTAAGTCTCCGTCAATCCGTTTTCTTCTGTTCTGCCCTCTTACGCCTTTTGGCGATGAGGTTCACAATCTTACGTTTTACATTTGTGTTGTTCGTCCCTCGAACTCGAGAAACATTCTTTGACTTTCTCTTTGTTGCATATCACCTGCTGATTGTAAAAGCATCTGATGATTTATTTGGGTTCCTTCCCCAAGAGATGTCATCAGTCGGCTCATGACCCATTTTAGGACATTGAACCCTACCACCAGACCCACGAATATCAACAATCCATAGATAGCCAGATTGACTAACCACCTTCACCAATTAAAGCATAGGTACCACCTTTCTCTGTCAGAATATAATCTAGAGCCATCCTGTAATGAAGTGTCGTTAGCCTAGTTGTAATCATTTCAGTCGTTATGGCTGTTACTTGGGATTGGGTTTCGGCCAACGCATCAGCAGTATTGTTGGCCAACTCTTCCAAGGAAGCCGCTAACTTTTGTATTTCTACTCCTGCTCGAGCGGTCCCATACATTGGTATCAAAGTCCAGAGGAGGCGATCTCTTTCGGTCACTTTCCGGATTACTCACCTTCCTCCCTGTTTATTCCGAGATATTTTTGGGGCTCTGTTTAACAGCCTCAAGTGGGGAATTATATAGGCAAGGTAGCAGCAGCCACACCATACTTTCTGGTTTTGAGATAGTGTCTGAACTGGATGGTCCCAGCACCCATTCCAGTTACATCCGCCACTCCAAACGTACTTCTCGCCGGGGATAAATGTGTAGGCCTTTAAGCAACCCACCCACTATGTCCCATTCAACTATTGGGGAGTGGTTGTGGCAGTGGCTTGGCTGGTGTAGACACAAGATGATTTTTCAGAATCGGAAGGGTGCGCCATCATTCTGATTACAGAAATAAGTGGTTATTACTGCTCCTTTCGGGGGCAAAACTCTCAGGCCATCGATAGTACCCAGAGTTTTTGGGGCTGGTCGACGGAACCATCCTGCAAAGTTTTAATTACACCTGTCAGATCTCCATTTTGTATTGTTTGAGCCCGAGTCAAATTGCTGTGCATCGTACACTTCTTTTTTAAGTGTTACTACCGTGAGAGGAATTCCAGATTCACCATGGTGTGGGATCTCCGCATATACCCAACAGTCGGTATGCCCCTTTGGTTTAGCATAAATCTGACATAAAGTGGTAAAATGATTTTTCCCACCCCCTTTGGCAGCTAGCGCCAATATTCTCGTGACAACATAAAGCTGACCACTCATTTCAGCTCACAACCCTATCTCTCTATTCTCTAACCCTTTGTATGCCAGGGAAGAGTTAGTCCATGCAACACTTACAATTGTTTTGGGAGACAGTTCTTTTTAACTAATACTTAATAGTCTCTTATCTCAGTCCATTCTTTTTGCTCAGCTTGACTTTCAGAGAGTCGTCTGTAGGATGAGCTTGTCACTCTGTCGAAGGTGAAGGAGCCTCCACGGGGCACTGAACACGAGTGTGATGACTCCACCCTTTTTCAGAATTTCGGACGGCTGTTTCAGTAGTCAGGGGGTTTAGGATAGGTCCCGCACAGCTCGTGTGCAGTTTGGTATCTTTCCAGGTTTGGATATGGACTCAATCACCCGGTTGTATTCGATGTACGGCGAACTCAAGTGGATGTGTCTGGGTCAAAAGACCATTCTCCCTAAGGACAGACAAAGAAGAGCCGAGAGCCACAATATAGTACTTTAAAAACTTATCATTGAACTCTACAGTTGGCAATTCCCCTCTTCCACCCAAGAAAAGCTACACAAACATCATCGCATAAGGAGAGAGGCCTATATCACGCCTCGGCGCAGTCCTAATGCGTAGCAACGCGATAGATAAACATTTTGTCCATGGTTCTGGATTCGTGGTGCTATAAGAGCACAGCAGTCCAGGCAGTATCCAAGAAGCAGCGAAATCGACGTCAGGATGAAGGGCGTTTGCCTGAAACGTCGATTTCGCTGCTCCTTGGATGCTGACTGAACTGCTGTGCTCTTCCAGCACTACTCATCCAGAATCTGGTTTCCAGCATCTACAGTCATGTTTTTTTTTTAACATTTTGTCCATGGTAAACGAGTCTCTAGGACTAGCTTAGACAATTGCTTCTTTAAGGTATGATTCATTCGTTTCATGAGTCAAGAGGAAGGCAGGTGCCAAGTAGTGTGGGATTCCTAAGAGATTTCTAATCCCGCAATTACTCCTTGTAGGATCTCAGAGGTAAAACGGCTACCTTCGTCTGAATATATACATTCCCCCACTCCAAATCAAGGAATTATATGTTCTAAAATAATTTTCACTACTCCCTTCGAGGTAGCTGAGGACATTGGAAATGCCTCCACCCATCCAGTTAGGTGATCCATTAGGACTAATAAGTACTTTTGTTTCCCTACTGGGGGTAATTCTGTGTAATCCACCTGTATTCTTTGAAAGGTCTTACCCTAGGTTATCTTCTACCTCTTGACCCCCCCCCCCCCCCCCCGTTACTTTTTTATTAATCTTTTGGCAAGTCGGGCATCCTGCGCATACCTGCTTGGCTAATGTGTATATCCCTTTACGTCCGTACTTCCTTAACACTATGTCACACATAGCTTGTGGGCACCAATGCCTGACTTGATGCAAGGTGGTTAGGATGTTTCTCATGACTGGTTTACTTAATAACTCCCTTCCATCTGGGAGGACACATCTTCCTTGGGATGTCTTAGCCAGCGTTACAGTTACTGCACTATCCTCCACCCCAACCTTTAAGCCCAGCAATACAATCAAATCCCTACCTAATAGATTACTTCCAATGTCAGGAATATATAGTAATTGTCCTATCACTTCCTCATCGTTTCTTCTAGTTAGGGTTGGTTCAAAAATAGACACCAAGAACTCCTCGCCTTATACTCCAGAAACCCTGAGATTCTTGTTAGTCAGTTTAATACCGGTCGGTCTAAAACTTATGGATGATCGTCCGCTCCAGTGTCCACCAAAAATACTGCCTCCTCCCCTTCAGGTTCCACCTTTAAATTTATCAAGGGTTCCCAGTGGGTCTCAGGAGGATGGAATCCCTGACTGCCCTAATCTTCATCTAAGGTCATTATGGAAACGGCTTTCATTTCTCGTGCTAATTCCGGGCATTCCCGTTTAAAATGCCCCACTTTCCCGCAATGATAACACCCTGTCTGTTGCCTCCTTCCCCAGATGTCCGACATTTGTGTTTCGTGTCCTCCCCTATCCTTCCTATTATCCCTTGATCACAGTCTCCTTTTTGTTATTTCTTCCACTGCCTCCACCATCATTTTTGCATTCTTTTTCTGCTTCTCGTCTCCCCTTTTGACATAGACTTTCTGTGCCTCACATAACACTCCTTCCATCTGTTTCTTTCACTCCATCCATCTAATTTACGTAATTTCTTTGGTATGTCCGGCCATGATGTAGGTACAAACTGGACCTTTAAGAGTCCCTGTGCTATCGGATTATCGGGAGCCATTCCCGGATACTTCCTTCTGGCCTCCTTGAACCTTTTAAGAGCTGCAGAAGCGGTTTCATCCTTCTCTTGTCGTACTTCAAAGGCCTTAACAATGTTTTGTGATCTAGGTGCCGCCTCTTTAATTCCTAATATTACCATTTCTCGTAGATCCCGCATTGACTCCCTATCATTCTGTCATTGAGGGTCAACATTTGGGAATTTCTGTTCTGCTGGACCCCCTTCTTCCCCAATTGTGTGCTTCTTTTCCCATTCCTATAAAGCCGCTCTCCTAATCATACCTCGTTCTTCCCCTGAAAATAACGTTCCTAAAATTGCCATCAATCCTCCCCAGGTACATAAATTAGGTCCTAGGAAGTGATCTAATTGTTCGGCTAGTCCAACCTGATCCTCTGTTGAACTTTTCAGTTCCTTTTGAAAGATCCTAACTTCACTGCTGGTTAAATGAGCGTTTACATATCCGATTGTACAATCCCCAATCGGAACCTCTCTTAAGCGACATAATTTTGCATTTTCCATTATCTCTGACCCTCCTTTACGTGTGGTGGATCGAGTGATTCTGTGTCCCCGAGGTTCTGTGTCTTTTAGTTCAGAGTCCGTTCCCCTTTCTGTGTCTGGACTCGGTTCTACTTCGGGAGCTGTAGGCTCGTTCCAGGGTGTAGTATATGGGGTGTCAAACACGTTAAGGGATCCCATTGTGGCTTCCCTTGTTCATTCTTTTTCTGTACTTTCCCTGGTTCCTCCGTATTCATGCGACATAATTTTACTCCCGCGCTCTGTACCCAACAAGCTGCATAATGGGACATTTTTTTACTGTCCGGTTCTTTTCGATTGACATATGTATTAAGATCTTGACACAGCCAATCCTCATCGGCTTATATTTGGGCCAAAAAATGCCATGTGCCTTAATACTTTCTGTAGTCCAAATGAAACAACAATAGTTTATCATTCTAGCCTTATCTTTCTCCAGCATCCAGGAGTTGTGTTCCCAATTACTCGACATTCTCCCCAAAGAACTGTCGGCCGGGATATAACCCCTTTAACGTTACTTACAAATCGATCGTTACACAGGCAACTCCCCGTGTCTCCCATTGTTGCTAATTTAATTAATCTTAACGAGGTCCGGTGTCACTTTCTTCCACACCCCCTTCAGGGTCCTGACTGGACACCTTACTCGTCTGATTAATCTGACCAATTATATGCTTTTTTTTCAACTGTTCTCCATAAATCACTTTTACGCAAGAATAAAAGTGATTAGTTAGAAACTGATAGCAAGGCAGTCATGACCCGTAAAAATAACAGGAGTTTACATTTTATTTCATAATCGTTAACATCCTTAACGTTGAAAGAAGTCATATTAAAATTTCCATAGTAGAAATCAGATTCAAAACAGTCCCGGATCTCAAGCTCCAAGGAACAAAGCACAAGCATTCAATCACCAACAAACAAATGTGCATTCAAACCGAATCACAAAGGGTTAAAATTTCTACTTGCTGTACAGCTCTTTCTCTCTCTCTCTCTCTTTCTCTCTCTCTCTCTCTCTCTCTCTCACACACACACACACACACCCAAACACACACACACACACACACACACACACACACACACACACACACACACACACACACACACACACACACACACACACACACACACACACACACACATAGACACCGTGTCTCACAGACACTTTGAGCTTCCCACAACAACTCCTCGAGCTTTTGAATATTTTTCAGGACGTCTGGCCATAAGTTAGTTACGAAGTGCACCCTCAGTAGCTCTTCAGCTAATAGCCCCTCTGACACAGGTTGTTTTCCATTGACATATGCTTTATTTTATATATCGCCAATTCCCCGTACTTTTGTACGTCCCGACCACCAAGGCCATACTTTAAGGTCTCTTTACTTACCATGGTCTGCGCACAGAGTTACCTGGGCGTTTCGGTGCGCCCCATCTCGCGGCAATTCCTGCAGCAAATACCGCTGTCCTCGGTCGCCCGGATATACCCTTTAAGACCTTTCCATACCCGAGTGTTGTGCACAAGAGTTGCCCGACTGAACCCGCCGCGTCTGCCGCCTTGTTTCCAGCTTCTCTAGGTCTGGATCGTACTCGCCCGATCCGCGAACGAGAAGCAAGGGAGTCGGAGATCACCGAAATCGGCGAGGTGCACCTCCCCCGTCGTCCATATAGTGTCGAGCAGTCGGAGTTTTGGATCCCAGAACGAGGCCCCCAATTGTGAGAAACAGAACTCACTCATAAATCAGCCTGAGACAAAGCCTTGGAAACAAGAACAATTTATTACAGCCTTGCAAGTCCCGGACGCTTCTGCAATCAAGCAGAAATGCGCGTGAAAATAGAACATGTTAGATTTCTTATTCAGTTTACAAGTTGCAGAATCACGCCTCCCTTTTCCCATCCTATCATTAGCCGATTAGCTCACTTTTTTCTCTCTCTCTCGTTATTTTATCATCTGGCCATCCTGCTGTCCTTGTATGTTTGCATTCTGTGTTCCTTTTTTGTTTCAGCTTGTTCTTTTATCCAGTTTCTGTTATCATACTATAATCTTTATTGTGAAATGTCCCTGCTGCTTCTTTTTGTGGTCAACTACAACACTTTAAAGTTATTTCCTAGCTTAAAACTATTTTCTTTCAAGGACCCTCTATATTCTTTAAAGTCTTAACCTTAAGTATGCTACATGCTACAAGAATTCCACGACCGTTTGTATAATGTCCCACCCCCGCAACACCCCACCCACTACGTGCAGAAGCTACATTTCTAATCTCCCACAAATCCTAACAGCTTCACACTCCGCGACCCGTTCTTTCCAACCCCGCACTTACCAAGCAACTACAAAAATAGAATTTACTAGAAAATTTCAGTCGATCTGACAGCATCAGTGGAGACAAATCAGAGTTAATGCTTCAGTCAAGAACTGTTCTGAGGAAGGTTCACTTGAGTCGAAATGTTAACTCCGAATTCTCTGATGCTTTAATTCCTATTTTTGTCTCTGATTTACAGTACTTTCATCTCTTTCACCTTTTATTTACCATCTAACTAACGTGCTCATCACTGGGTACTTTGAAATAATCTAAGCAGCCAAAGGAAACCCATGCGGAATAACTTGCAAACTCCACATTATCAATCACTCAAGGTTAAAATAAAAACTCGTTTCCTGGCGACGAGAGACAACAGTGTTAACCACAGAGTTGCCTGAAAAGGCAAGCACTTTACTCGATGGGTAACTGAACCTCGGATTGGCGCGGTGACAGGCAGATTTACTACCTAGGGAGAAAGTGAAAAAGGAAGCCCCCTCAGCTTCTATGTTGGGACTGGGCAATAACAACTATTTCACTATCCTAATGCCTTTAAAACCACTGACGCCATAGCCATGTGATGGCTTCAGAAATTCACACCTGAATAGTTCTTCATGTGATGAGAGTTATTGACCCTTAATGCGAGTTCAAGATACCAAACACGGGATGGCTGAAAATGAGTTATATTTCACAAACACATACTCAAATCTTTCTGCCTCTTAAATCTCTGCATCCCTGGTGATTAACCACTTCATCAAGTGGAATTGTTTCTTTAACTTTAACCTTTCCATATCCGTCATTACTTTATACATTCAAAGTTTGTGAGAAGATTTGTTACTTTATACATCTGAATCTTGTCTCCTTTCAATTCCCCTGCTATCAGAAAAAAAAACAGCCCAAACTCTCTTTATAACTGAAACTCCTCAGCCCAGACAATATCCTGATAAATCTCCTCTGAACCGTCTCCAAAGCTATCACATCTCCTTTGTAAAGTGAATTGCAGACTCCACACAATAGTCCAGCTAGAGCCGAATGAACAAAACAAATAAATGATCAGAAAGTCACATACACTTTTCCAGCAAACTCTCTTTTACTCAATAATATCTTGTGTCCTTTTCATAGAATCATGGAACCTGTCCAGTGTGGAAACAGGCCGTTTAATTCAACAAGTCCACACTGACCCTCCGAAGAGTAAATCAACTAGATCAATTCTCCTGTCATTTTATTGTATATTTACCACGAACTAATGCGCCCAACTTACACATGCCTGAACAGGATGCGAACTTTAGCATGGCCAATTCACCTAAATCTTCTCGTCTCCTGATACTCATGCTCCAAGAACCTCTGGTTCATGCCAGTTAAAGTTGCTACATGAGCTTTGTTCGAACAACCACGTCATCTAACAGGATCGATTAGTTTGAAGTTGCCAAAGCTGAGATTGAAGCATGTGCACCCATCAACAATGACTGCAGCACCACAGATTGAATGGGGTCAATATGAAATTAAGTGTTAGATTGCGCAGTGCCTGAGGGAACTTGAAGAGGATATTGAGAGGAGGGTCAGTAAGAGTGGGAGAAAGACAAAAATATTCGACAATGGGTGGTTTCGATTCCTGATATATAACATGCCATGATGTGAGAGAGCACGTTCTGAAGAACGAAAAACATCACCTTGGATAATATTTTCATATGAAAACAACCGATTTCATGCTGTGCTGATTTAGTACATGTCACAGAAAGTAAAAGCGGGAAAATATTACGTAACATAACTCGAATTCTAAACGTACTGATGCGGGCATAAACCAAGGTATTGACCACTAAATACTAACGCGGCATCACACAAACTAATGCTCTTAAAGAAAAACACTTTCAGTGGCAGAGGATATGTCAGAAACAACAACACAAACATAGGAAGACCACTTAGCGAAGTCTCGACTGAGATGTTGGAACTCAGAATGGGCTGAAACTTCAACTTCAATATTTACAGAGGCTGTGGAGTTTCCATCATATGAATGACGACTGAGATGAATTGTTTTCCACAGAATGTCAAAGGCTGAGAGGATAGCCTGGGATATTGTTTAGATTAGATTAAGATTACTTTACAGTGTGGAAACAGGCCCTTCGGCCCAACAAGTCCACACCGACCCGCCGAAGCGCAAACCACCCATACCCCTACATTTACCCCTTACCTATCATTACGGACAATTTAACATGGCCAATTCACCTAACCTGCACATCTTTGTGACTGTGGGAGGAAACCGGAGCTCCCGGAGGAAACCCACGCAGACACGGGGAGAATGTGCAAACTCCACACAGTCAGTCGCCTGAGGAGGTAATTGAACCCGGGTCTCTGGCGCTGCGAGGCAGCAGTGCTAACTGCTGTGCCACCGTGCCACCCAAACGGTGAAATGCATGTTTCAATAGTCATGTAGTTTAACATCATTTACTTCAGCCGTTACCTCACATGTAGAAGTAATCACTGCTGACAACGATCACATATATTTAATTACCATTCAGAGAAACTGAGTGGTACGGCCGCGAAACTACTAAATTAATGAGAATACTCGACACTTTTATTCAGCTCAACTTCACCTCGAGATATCGCGGAAAAGCACGAAAGTAGACTTAGAATTTTTAAGATCAGCGGTAATCCCATTGAATGGCTGTGCAGACATAGGGTGAATGAAAGCTTTATGAGAACAAGTGTGTTTTTTCTTTTCGAAATTGTCCGCTTCACAATGTGGGAACTATTACAGTTAGTGGTGAAGTTGATTATATTTACTAGTTGTTCACCCTGAGACGGTTACAATTGTTTCTCCTGTCCCTGATATCATCACAGACCTGCAGCAAGCGCACTTGAATCAGTGGCTTCATGACTTGCTTGTTTGCAAATCTGGGGGTAGTTCATTCGACTCTTCAATTTCACAAGAACACTGCCACATTTCATTACACTTGCAAACTCATTGCCCCAAAGTCGAGATGTGCTTTAAGTTCTTTATCTGCAGGAAGATGATTTTTTTCTTAACAACAATGCACCACTTCCTTATGTACAAGAATGTTTGAAATGCTGGGATGTCTAAACTATGGATATGAAGCTATGCCCAACTTCAATCTATTGTCAACTTATAAGTATTGTCGGTTGGCAATGTTTCAATCGATTACACCGCAATTCTTTGTCTAACAGATTCGCTTTTAAACAGAGGCTCGGTGTGATAATAGAAAGTACTAACATGATGAACACAATTCCACCGAATCATTCAAAAGAATTGACATCTTCATTAGAAGCATCTGGCAAAGTGAATGGTTTATCTTCTTCAACTTGATTTTCCTGAATATCACTCTGAACTGTGCAGTTTCTGAGTACTCTGTAGTCAGAACATTTGAAAGAATTTCATTGTGTTTGGAATTAATTGTGGCAATTCTTAATATACCGATTAATGTCTCTGATCGATGAATGTAACCGAGAACATCAGAGTCAACCTAATGGCGCTGTCAGAAGAGGGAAATTTAGAATAGTCTCGCACGCTACTCTTTTGTACATTATCAATTTCAACCCAACCCAATCTCTGCAATCCCTGGGAGCGAAATGGAAACAACTAAACAGAGCCCCGTTTCAAATCTGTGAATCTTTAGAAACTCTGTTGGAGGGGAATGAAGGGTGACCTGACCGACTAAGCAGAGACTGTCAAGGTGCATTCCATTTCCGGAAGGAGCCAGGGCAATAACTCTGATGTTCTAGAGGCATGAACTGATCTGAGACATTGAAAGGATCCCCATCAGTGCTGCTCCCCTCTCGCGTTGTCACTGTCAGGTACAATAAAACCTGATTCCCTGACCAGGCACCCAAATTTGGCCGCGGTGAAGGAAACACCGACTCTTAACCATTACACCACCAGTGCTGCCTCATGAGTTGTTGGACAGCTTCTTAATGTCAAAGTGTATGGTGTTTTATTTATCAGGACATAAGTTTGAACAAGTCATCGACTGCTTACTGAACGGAAAGAGGCCCATCATCCAAGTTTTCAGCACTTGGCCTGTTCCCCTTTTTTCTCAGATTTTTCAAGCACTCGTCAAATGCTATTATCCAATCACGTTTTACAATGAATGTGACTGAATGTTAAGATGGACAACCTGTGTTTATATCCCTTCGGTGAGCTGAACCCCATTTCCAATACAGAGGGAAACACACAGACACGTTCTGGCGGAGTGACTGAGGGCTCACGAGAGATCAACCAGAAGGAAGGATTTCACCCAATTGGCTTATTTTGTCTCATTTCAGATTTCAACACCAGAGTCTGGTTACAGCAAAAAAAGGAAACATTCAGCCATTCCCGTATCCGTGTTCCTCCCCTATCAAAGTATTGAACGACCGAGACAGTGTGCTCTGAGAGAAGGATTATCACTCATTAGAAACTGCAACATAATAGATGATTGGATAGCCTGTGCATTAGAAACCAGTCGTAACAATACCAAGACAGAACTGAAGGCATCATGTGCAGAAGGATGAGAGACTGCAATGCCGAATCAGACAGTGTCCAGTGTGAAAGAAACAGAGACTGTCCCTGGAAGTCTCGTAATTTGGTTTCCGTGCTCTCACAGCCATGGCCTGCAAATCGTTAGCATTTACAGTTACCAATATGAAATGTTGACTTCGCCTTAAAGTAAAATTATGAACCTGAACATACGCACATAGATGGTGAAATTGATAAAAATTGATCTGATTTTTCAATTCCATATTTGCTCAGAAAGAGCAACATGCAAACTCTTAGATTATCATTAAAATCCAATATTAAAGCCAGTTAGTGTTTTCACAAAACTACAAAAGCAGAGGAGGAGCTGGGAGTTTCATGACGGAAGGAGGCTACTGCTCCTGCTTTCGACCCACAACTTCTCATTCCTTTCTTCCCAAGAACAAGTGCAGAAGCAAAATACTGGCAATCTGATATATATGAAAAAAACAGAAAATGCTGGAAATATTCAACTTGTCTGGCAGCTTCTGAAAGTGTGGTCGAGGTCAACGCCATCACAACCTGATTGTCTTTACTTTGTATTCATGACAACTAATGCCCAAGTCACAACTCATTCAGACACGTTTCCTCGTCTTTAAAAGGAATGCACGCCTTCAGTTTGCCATGAGAAACGTTCTGTCAATTAATTCGGTACTGAAAGGACAACCGTTTCAAGCTGTATGAAACGTGTTGCAAACGGTCAAACCAGTCAAAATGAGGTACCACGTGAAGAAATATGTGTTTCTATCAGGAGAGCTAAAATAGAATTATTCATAGAAGATTGTGGTGAACTGTCTGCCGATGTTTTTGATGAGGTAGGCAGACGTCTTGATGATGATATTCCAAAACGATCAGATAAATGTAGATTGGAGGAAAAAATGGCAAAAGTTCTGTGAGCCCGCTGTCCATGAAACCTGGGGATGAAGGAATATAAGGTAAAGTAGCAATATTGATCATAAATTGGCTGCCTGATAGGTTACTGATGAAGGCTGCCTGCCTGAAATTCAATTTTCACGCTCCTCGGATGCCGCGTGACTTGCTGTGTGTTTTGAGCACCACTCCGGTGCTGAATCTGATCTCCAGCATCTGAAGTCCTCATTTTCGCCTGCAGGAAAGGAAACAGAGTCATCATTAACAATTGTCTTTTTAACTGGAAGAATCTTTCAAGCGAAGTTTGTTTGAGAGTTGAAGTGTGGAAGTTCTGCTTAGCTTAATTTAGCCCAACAGCATTCTGTGATTTATCAGGGCTCCCAGCGCGCCCAAGAGTTTCTCTGATTGGTTGGAGGAACAGTGCCTCCAGCTTGGTCCTATAGGGCCGCCTCTTCTTCGCAGTTGGCCATTACACGTCAACAGCAGCATGCATAGGGTTAACCTGAACTGTGAGCATGCTCGCGGCGAGTGATCGTTGGACCGAAATGTTGTTGTCTCCAATCGACAATCGGTGAGTGAGGGCTAAAAGGGAGGGAAGCGCCAGGTGCTAAATCCCAGTTAGAGGTTTCATGTTTGGTCATTGTATGATTCTGGAACCAAACATACTGTATCTGGTGCCGCGATGTAAACCACGGAGAGCCTGCGCTTCTTCCCAGAAACAGGCCCGCTATTCCTGGCTCAGTTTTATTTATTTATTTTTTTAAATTTATCAGGTCACTGTTGGTTTATCTATCTTTAGTGGGAATAGAGCTGAAAATAAATGATATTTTTTAAAATCATTGCTGTGGTAAATGATTATTTAATGTTTTTTGGAGACGCATATGTGAGTATTAGTGATTGAGATGGATGGGAAAATGTACCCCATGAATATCTCTCCCCCTTAACTTGCTGTAAATGTGACAGAGACGGAAAGAATGGAGCAGCAAGTGGAGGGACAGGACTCCTGAGCAGGCTAATGGGTCGCGGGGTATTTGGAATTTGGGGTCATTCGTTGCCAATCCCAACACCAAAAAAGACCCATTGTTTTACTCACTGCTCCTCTTCCCCACCCGAGCCTCCTACTCCCTCCACCCAGTATCAGCAATGTTTTAAAGACGTTTACTTATTTCATACATAATATGTCGCTTTTGTCAAAGCATTCAGTAATGTGTGAACTAGATTGAAATTGAGAGAGAGAGCAGCCAGTGTATGAACATCAAAAATCATTTTGCACCTCCTCGAATTGCTGAAGTTCTGTGCTAATATTGCTCTCGATTGCTGTTTGGTAAGGCTTTACAGGATTTTTTGTAATCTAGATAATGTGTTACTGATATCTGTGTCAGTTCAAGACAATTGGTAATTATATCCCACGTTTAACAGAATGGAATTTTTAAAAAAAAATCAGAACAGGACTGGCTTGTTGTGATGTTTGATCCTTCTCCATAATTCAATATGATCTTGGCTGGTCATTTCGCGCAGTAACCTGCTATCTCTCTAGACCTGTACCTTTTGATCGCTCGTACCCTCAAAATTATGGACATTTTCATCTTGTAAACATTCCACGTTCTGGATTTAATTGCTTTAAGTGGCAGCAAATTCCACTGAGTAACCAGTCTTTGATTAAAAAATAAAATCCCCATCTCAGTCTTAAATGAACTAACCCAAATTCTTAGAAGTGACGCCACCTTTCCACCCCCTACGTTATGGACGTCCTGGTCATTGACAGCATCCTTCCTGCATTTAACTTGTTCATTCCTTTTTGAATTTTGGTCGTTTCTGTGACATCCTCCTACATCATTCTAAACGTGATTGATTTTCATCCTCACGAATCCATTATTTCCTCATACGTCAGTCCTGACATCCCATGAATCAGTCTGGTAAACCTTTGTTGGGCAGTTTCCGTATGGAGAACATCTTTGTCATGACAGGATTACACAACTGCACACAACATTCTAGGTTGTTGTATCAACAAGACCCTGAACAATTTCAGCAAGTCATCCCTGCTCCTGTGTTCAAATCCTCTCAGTACAAAGGCTAAAACACCGTTTGTCTTCCTCAACTGCTCCTGCGCTGGTATGCTTACGTTCAGTGATTTGTATACAAGAACACGAGATCTGTTTTCCTATTTTAGTTTCGTAAATTTATGATGGTTCTGTCCAATCAGTTACTGTTTTCCAGTGTTAGGCTAACTTCTCTGTCATTTCACGTTTTCTCACTACTTCCTGTTATATATAGTCGGGTCACATTAACTGACCTCCTATTCATCGATAATGTTTCAGAGTCGATAGAATATTGAAATATGAAAATTAATTTGCTCTACATATACTCCACACTCTAGTTACACAAGGCATTCACTGCAATTCGGGTGACTTTAAGTACATGGTTGTTTGATTCGCAGTTGGTGGAATTTATTGTCTTTAATCACATCAATTTCCACAACAACATCTTCCTGATAATACTGATTTCCATCAGTTCCTTCCTTTCCTTTTCTTCCCTGTAATTTAGGAATGTTACTTGTGTCATCATTTGTAATGGCAGAACCAATATACATATTTGTTTGGTATGCCATGCATTTATCCCACATTATAACGCCCTCTGTTTCTCATTGTAAGGGATTTGTTTTCAATAATCGTTTTCTTTTTCTCCCTTCATATACCTTCAGGAGCTTTAACAATTAATTATATGTTTTTTTCTGAAGCTTACATTTAAACGGAATTTTTCGCTTTACATTAATTTTTGGATCTTTATGTTGTCAATATTTACGGGAGGCTCCCTGGAAGGATGTCTTTATTTACAGGGTGGCGAACCCTGGAGTGTGTCAGTATTCACAGGGGAGTCCTGGGAAGTGTGCTGGTGTTTTGACGAGATGTGAAAGGGTGTATATCAGGTTTGGCATGTTGAGTCCCGAGGACTGGATCCGTATTTACAATGGGGTCCTGGACAAGTATCGGTATATACAGTGTGGTAACGTGGCATGTTTCAGTATTGACAGCTGGGTTCCAGGTATTTACAGTGAGATACCAGGGAATGTGCCAGTATTTACACAATGGTCGCTAGGAGTTTGTCAGTGTTTCCAGGGTTGTTCTGAGGTGTGTATCAGTGTTGACGTGGTGGTCTCGGGAAGTTTTTCAGTATTTACAAACCGTCCCACGGAGTGTGTATCAGTATTTATCGGCTGGACCTGAGGAATGTGTTGGTATTTACCTGGGGCCCTGAGGAGTTTTCAGTTCATACGGGGAGGGGGGGGTTGGGGGTTCCCAGGCAGTATGCCAGTATTTACCGGTCGTTCTTGGGATTGTGTCAGTATTTACAGGGATGTTTCATGGAGTGGATCGGTATTTATACCGCGTTCCCAAAGAGTGTGTCGGTATGTACAGGAGGTGTTCTGGGAGCGTGTTGGTAATTTCAAAGTGGGGTCACGAGCAGAATGTTGGTATTAGCAGGAGGGGTTCTGGGGAGTGTGTTGTTATTAAGAGCGAGGAAATTCGGGAGTGTGTTGGTGTTTCCAGGGGGCTGTCATGAGCAGAAGATCGGTATTGACGGGTGGGTTCCAAGGGCGTTCACCTGTATTTACAGGGAGGGTCCGGCGAGTGTGTCAATATTTAAAGTGCTTCCCAGGGAGTGTGTCAGTTTGCATGGGTGTGCCCCAGGGAAAGTGTTGGAATTTTCAGGGTGGATTTCTGTAGAGTGTGTCAGTATTTTGAAAGCAGGGGTCACAGGCTTAATGCCGGTAGTAAAGAGGGGGTTCTGTGGAATGTGTTGTTATTTGCAGCGAGGTAACCTGGTATTCTGTTGGTATTTCCAGTGGGGTGTCATGGGCAGAACGTCGGTATCGACAGCGGAGTCCTGATGCGTTTGTCAGTATTTACAGGGCTGTCCCGGTGAGTGCATCGTTATTATTGGGTGGGGTTTGGGCTCCTGATGACGGCATCAGTGTGTTAAAATGCTGGGGCACTGAAAAAAACATGGGTATTAGCAAGGGATTTCCAGTGAGTGTGTCGTTATTTACAAGGGATACCCGACAGTGTGTTGGTATTTCCGGGGGAAGAGTGACACTAGAAAAACGTGTTGACAGAGGCTGTCCACGGGTGTGAGCCAGTGTTTGCAGTGGTGGGTTCAGTAAGTGCGTCGTTATTTATAGTTGTTTCCCGGGTAGTATGTCGGTGTTCAAAATGGTGGTTCCAGGGATTGTGCTGGCATTTACAAGATGTCCCATGGAGTGTGTCAGTATTTACAGGGAGGATCCCTTGCACTGTGTCAGTATTCACAGGCGGTCCCAGGGATTGAACCAGTGTTTACAGGGGATCTGGAAAGTGTTTTACTGTTTACCGGGTGTTCTGGGAGGCTGTCAGTATTTACAGTAATTTCCAGAAAGTTTGTCTGTATTTACCAGGGGCTCCTGGGATTGCGTTGCTGTTTACAGGGGTTGTCCTGGGATGGGTTTCGATATTGACAGAGGTGTTCTGGGGAGTGCGTTAGTATTTACAATGATTTTCCGAGGACTGTGTCAGTATTCATGAGTGGGCCCCGGGGAGTGTGTCAATATTGCCAGGGGCTCCTGAGCAGTGTGTCGGTATTGACAGCGGGCTCCTGTGGAGTGTGTACATATTAACAAGGTGGTCCTGCAGATGTGTCTTTATTTATAGGCGGGTCCCGTGGAGTGTATCGTTCTTACCAGATTAGCCCCATCGCGTGTGTTGGTATTTATTAGAAGGTTCCAGGGAATTGTGCCATTATTTTAAAAAGTGTGCCGGGCAGGGTGCCATTAGTTACAGGGTTGGTCCTGGGGAGTGGTTTGGTATTTACAACGGTGACCCAGGTGTGTTTTGGTAGGTACAAGGAGGACTGTGGACTGTTTAAGCACTTACGGGAGGTTCCCTTGGAGTATTTCAGTCTTTACTGGAGTGTTCCTGGAGTGTGTGTTGGTATTTAAAAGAGTGCCCGTATTCTCAAGGTGTCCCATGGAGTGTGTCAGTATTCACAGGGCGGATCCCAGAAAGGGTGTCGTTATGTACAGGGGGGAACCAGTTTATGTGTCAGTATTCACACAGTGTTCCCAGGGAGTGTGTTGATATTTACAAGGTGCACTAGGGATGGTGTCGTTATTTGTAAGGATGCCCCAGGATTGTGTTGGTATTTGCAAGATGCTCTTGGGGAAGGTGTCATTATTTACAATGGTGCGCCGAGGTGGATATAATTATTTACAAGGGTGCCCCGGGTAGGGTGTCATTATTTACAAGGGTGCCCCGGGGAGCTTGTCATTCTTTTCAGAGGATTCCCAGTATCATTATTTAGAAGTGTGTCCCAGGGCATTTGTCTGTCTTTACAAGTGTCTACCGGAGAGAGTGTCAGTATTTGCAGGTGGCCCTGAGTGTGTCAGAATTTAGAGGGTGCTGCTGAGGAATTTGTCAGTAATGTCAGTAAATACTTGGGGGTTGGAATTCCCGGGGATTGTGTCAGTATTTCCGGGGAGTCCCAGGGAGTGTGCAGGTACTGTGAAGCGGTCCCGTTGAGTATATGCTTTTGCTGGGCAGTTGTCCAGGAAGTGTGTCGGTTTATATTTACAACATGGGCGAGGAGAGTGTGTCAGTTTCGACAATGATTTCGCGGGGATTGTGTCGGTATTTACAGGGAGTCCCTGTTAAGTGTGTGGTAATAATAAGGTGTTTATTGGGGAGTGTGTCGGTATTTGCAGCAAGTGTTCTGTCGAATGTGTTGGTACTTATGGAGTGCCACAGGTGTGTGTCGGTATTTGTACTGATTCCGGGGAGTGTGTTGGTACTTACAGAGGGTGTTCCGAGGCCAATGTCGGTAATTGCAGAGTATTTAGGGGAGTGTCTCGGTGTTTGCTTGGATTCCATGGAGTGTGTTGGTGTTTACAAGGTTCCCGGGGATTGTGTTGGTACTTACAGGGGGAGTCCCGTGAGGTGGGTTGGCTTTTACAGAGTATCCCACAGAGTGTTTAGGTATTTGCACGGATTCTGGGGAGCTTGATTATCGAGCTCTCTAAATTGGGAATCTCCGTGGGAAAGCCGGAAAGGTTATACTTTCTAAACTGGGATTCTCAGTGTGAACAGCTGGAATTGTCCAGCTGTTTAAAGTGGGCTTCTCAGTGTGAACAGCGGGATGGTTTGGCTCTCTAAACTGGAAATCTCAATGTGAATAGCCATGATGGTCTACCTCCCTAAACCGAAAATCTCAGTGTGAACAGCCATGATAGTCCAGCTCCCTAAACTGGGAATCTCAGTGTGAATGGCCGGCATGGTCCCGTTCCCTAAACCAGGAATCTCGTTGTGAACAGCCAGTTTGATCTATCTCCCTAAATTGGGAAAGTTGTTATGAACAATGGGATTATCCAGCTCCCTGAACTGGGAATCTCAGTGTGAACAGACAGGTGCTCGTGTTCTCTAAAATGAGAATCTCATTGTGAGCAGCTGGGATGGTCCAGCTCCCTCTACTGTCGATCAGTGTGAACTGCTGGGATCTCTGAAAACTCGACAGAGGCATGGAGAGTGGGATAAATGGATTGTGGGTGAGGGCTTATAGTGGAATGTGCTTATATAGTAGAACGCATGAATTGTTGCAAGCAGGTGGCAACTGATGGAGGTAGATGGCAGGGAAGGTAGAGTTGATGGATTGAACAGAATGTTGGAGGATGGACATGTTGGAGGGACGTGGCTGATAAATTGCCCACAGAAACCAGGAATGTGTAGGTCAGGTGCATTAGTCGGGGTAAAATGAAGAGTTATAGGGAAGGGGAATGGGTCTGGATGGGTTGCTCTTTGGAAGATCGATGTGGACTAGTTTGGCAGAAGGGCAGGTTTCCACAATGTAGAGATTCAATAAAAAGTGAGAAGTTGTGCTCTCAACACTGAGCCTTACAGAACACCAAATGTCACCGGCTGCCAGACCGAGAAAAACTCTTTTATCCCCACTCTCTGTTTTCTGCCAAACAGCCAAACTTTTCTCCATACCTCTGACACCATGGGCCCTTAGTGCCAAGGAAAGTTACCCAGTTCACATCCCAGATCAGGCTACCTATCAGGGCTGCTCCCTTGCTACATGAGCATGCATTTCCCTGCCTCGAAGCATGCCCACAGCATGTTTTACCTTGCCCTGTCAGCGCCTTGTGATGGCACTTGGCACAGACACACAACCAGGCTACTGGCTGTACTGTGTCATTGTCCTCAGTCAGGGATATGTGCACCTGTTATATATCACTGTTCCATGTCATTCTAACGCTTATACCACATGGCAAGAGTGATCGTATCAAACGCACTGCAACTGCAACAAAGACTCTGATACGTCTGAAAGTCTCAGGGGAGCAGACTGCAGGGAAATGCATGGGGCACTTTCAGCCGGTGGCTGGGGTTTCTAACTTGGTTTTCAATGGATTGTTCTTTCATTGATCATTTTGAATGTTTTAGAGGCTCATACAGTCAGAGATGTAGAGCAAGGAAACAGACTCTTTGCTCTATATTCCTACAAACTATTCCTATTCATATACTCATACAGATGTCTTTTAAATGTTGCAATCATACTAGCCTCCACCACTTCCTCTAGCAGCTCATTCCATACACGTACCACCCTCTGTCTGAAAAAGGTGTCCCTCCGGTCTCTTTTATATCTTTCCTCTCTCACGCTAAACCGATGTCCTTCAGTTCTCGACTCGCCCACTCCAGGGAAGAGACTTTGTCTATTCATCCTTTCCAAGCCCTTTAAGATTTTATGAACCTCAACAAGGTCACCCCTCAGCTCCTGACACTCCAGGGAGAACAACCCTTACCTATTCAACCTCTCCCTATAGCTCAAATCCTCCGACCCTGGCAACATCATTGTAAGTCTTTTTTGAGACCTTTCAAGTTTCACGACATCTTTCCGATAGGAAGGAGACCAGAATTGCATGCAATATTCTAAAATTAGCCCAACCAATATCCTGTACATCCGCAACATCAGCCTCAACTCCTATACTCAATACTCTGACCAATAATGGAAAGCATACCAAGCATTTTCTTCATTATGCTATCTATCCGTGACTCCAGTTTGAAGGAGCTATGAACTTACAGTCCAAGGTCTGTTGTTCAGCATTACTCTGGAGGACCTTACCAATAAGTGCATAAGTTGTGCTAAGATTTGCTTTCCCAAAAATGCAGAACCTCGCATTTATCGAAGTTATACTCCATATGCCAGTTTTCAGGCCATAGGCCCATCTGATCAAGTTCCCGTTATAATCTGAGGTACCCTTCTTCACTGTCCACTACACCTCCGATTTTGGTGTCATCTGCAAATTTCCTAACTGTACCTCCTTTGCTCACATCCGAATCATTTATATAAATAACGAAAAGTAGGACGCCCAGCACCGATCCTTGTGGCACTCCACTGATCACAGGTCTCCAATCTGAAAAACATCCTTCCACAACCACCTATGTCTTTTACCTTTGAACCAGTTCTCTATCCAAGTAGCTAGTTCTCACTGTATTCGGTGAGATCTAAACTGGGTAAACAGTCGAATCTGTTCGAACAACTTACGGAAGTTCATATCGAAGACGTCCACTGCTGTGCCCTCATCAATCCTCTTCGTTACTTCTTAAAAAAAAACTCTATCACGTTTGTGAGACATGGTTTCCCACGCACAAAGCCGTGTGACTATTCCTAATCAGTCCTTGCCTTTCCACATACATTTACATACTGTCCTTCAGGACTCCTTGACAAGTTTCTCAATCTTCATTTACAGTCAAACATTTTAGTCTGTTTATCCAATCTTGGTCAGTTCTCCCCTCATGCAATGTAATTGGCTTTGTTTTGATTTTGGGTTGTTGCGTGTATTTAGAACGATCATTAATTTTATCGTTTGTATTCATTTGTTGGTTATTTTGCAGACCCGGATCCATAATGATAAAATTAAACAACAGTCCAGTACAAGAACAGGCCCTTCAGCCCAGCAAGCCCGCACTGACATATGATGTCATTCCAAAGTTAAAACAAAAGTATTTGCTCCAATACCTTCTTTGTCATTCTATTCCTTACTTACTCATACTCGTGCCAAGATCCCCCTTAAACATTGCTATATAGGCTTCTTCCCCTCGAACAGTGCATTCCAGGCACTTTCACATTCTGTCTGGAGCAGCAAAAAACACTTACCTCTCACATCTGAACTTTCTCCATTTTACCTAAAATCTACGGTCCTGAGTAA
Source organism: Chiloscyllium plagiosum (assembly GCF_037043375.1). Classification (NCBI taxonomy): domain Eukaryota; kingdom Metazoa; phylum Chordata; class Chondrichthyes; order Orectolobiformes; family Hemiscylliidae; genus Chiloscyllium; species Chiloscyllium plagiosum. Next base: position 29,609,014 of record NW_028270189.1, on the reverse strand, counting down.
TTGATAGTTCTACTCTGGGGGGTGGGGGGGGGGGGGAAGCCTCTAACTGTCCTTCTATCTATGCCTCTGATAATTTTGTAAATATCGATCAGGTAGCCCCATAGCCAATGATGCCCAGGTGCAAACAAACCATGTATGTTCAATTTCCCCTTCTGGCTAATACCCTGCAAACCAGACAACATGCTGGTAAAACTTTTCCATACCCTCTCCAACATTTCAACATCGTGTGGCAACCAGTAGTGTACACAGTATTCTAAATGTACCTCGAACTAAGTTTCTCTACAGTCGCAATATGACCGGTTAATATGCACATTGCATGCTCCGATGCATGTCTGCAAATTTTCCGTCAGTCTTCTTGAACACCCTATCCACCGTCTTGCCACTTTCAGGGAACTGTGGAGCTGTACACCAAGATGCCTTCAGATGTTGATGAGATCAGTAGTTTTTCCATCCACTTTATACTTCTCTCCCGCATTAGTCCTTCCAAAGTGCATCACGACACAATTGTCCAAACAAAGTTACATCTGTTTTTTCTCTATCCAAGTCTGCAGCTGACCTATATCCCGCTGTATTGTCTGGCAATCATCCTCACAATCTGCAACTCTGCCAATCTATTTACAGATCTCCAGTCACAAAATCACTGTTCCACCACTAGTCTGTCTTCTATGACCAAGCAGTTCTCTATCCATCTTACTAACTGACCGCTGATCCCGTTTCACATCACATTCTGTATGAGACTGCCATCAGGAACCATATCAAAGGCCTTCCTAAGGTCAAAACGGCCAACATCCAGTCCCATGCCCTCATCAATCAATTTTGTCACTTCCTCAATATAATCAATCAATTTTGTGAGACATGATCCTCCCACACAACTGTGTTGCCTGTTGCTAGTCCATACTAGATACTGTTAGAGTTGCACTCATTCAGTCAAGTGATTATTCCATCATAATCCTGACTTGAACCTTGGAGAGTAGATTGCATTCCTTATAGTTCGGCCTAACCAGTCCACATCAACCCTCCGAAGAGTAACCCACCCACATCTATTTCCCTCTGACTAAAACACTTGACAATCGAGTATGGCCAATTCATTTGGGCTGCACATCTTTGGACTGTGGGAGGAAACCCACGCAGACACGGGGCGGGGGTGGGGGGTGGGGAATACGCAAACTTCAAACAGACAGTCGCTAAACGCCAGATTCGAACCGAGGACCTTGGCGCTGTGAGGTAACGGTGCTAAACACTGAGCCACCGTGCCTCTCTTGATCGTGCCTGTAGAGTGGGAGTTACGTCGGGCCGTGACGGTTACTCTTCAGTGGGGGCTATGTCGGGCCGTGATGGTTACTGTACAGTGGGAGGTATGTCAGACCGTGATCATTACTGTACAGTGGGAGGTATGTCAGGCCGTGATGGTTACTGTACAGTGGGAGGTATGTCTGACTATGAGGTTACTGTAAAGTGGGAGGTATGCCGGGCCGTGATGGTTAGTCTTCAGTGGGGGCTATGTCGGGCCGTGATGGTTACTGTACAGTGGGGGCTATGTCGGGCCGTGATGGTTACTGGACAATGGGAGGTATGTCTGACTGTGAGGTTACTGTACAGTGGGAGTTATGTCGGGCCGTGATGATTACTGTACAGTGGGAGGTATTTCTGACTGTGAGGTTGCTGTACAGTGGGAGGCATGTCGGACCGTGACGGTTACTGTACAGTGGGAGGTATGTCTGACTGTGAGGTTACTGTACAGTGGGAGGTATGTCGGGCCATGATGGTTACTGTACAGTGGGGAGTCTGTCTGGCTGTGAAGTTGCAGACTGTATGAGCTGTACAAAGTATGATTCTGCTGATGTCGATAGCCCTCTGCACCTCATGGCTGCATCATCATTGTTTATTCGATCTTTGTAAAGTCTGTTCCATTCAGTACTCATGGGGCTACATATCATGGTGTGGAGGGTCTGCAAAATGCGAAAGTAGCCCTTGCTCCCCATTGTGCAGTGACCATTGTTACTGATATATGAAATGGAGAGGTGTATCTGCAGCAGGCAGATCGGTGATGATGTGGTCAGTTATATGTTGCCCTTTTATTGATTCCACCATAACCTGCCACAGAGCAGTCGAGCAGCCACAGGATCAATGCTGAGTACTATCATTAGATTAGATTCCCTACAGGATGGGAACAGGCCCTTCGGCACAACCAGCCCATACCAACCCTCTGAAGAGCAACACACACCTCTCTGACTAATGCACTGAACACTATGGGCAATTTAACATGGCCAATTCACTTGAGCTGCACCTCTTTGGACTGTGGGAGGAAACCCACGCAGACACAGAGAGAATGTGCAAATGCCGCACAGGCAGTTGCCCGAGGCTGGAATCAAACCTGGGACCCTGGTGCTATGAGGCAGTAGTGCTAACCACTGAGCCACCATGACAATCTATACCAAGGAGCTGTCCCCCTCTGCCTGTCTGTGTCCTGTCAGTGGGATAGAATCTAACAGAGAGGGTGGTGATGTTGTCCTTTTCACAGAATCATGCTTTACAGACAATATCTGACTGTTACTTGATTTTACCATGGGAAATATATACCTGGTCACTTTCACATTTTCTGTAATGAAGAGTTAATGTCACTTTATTTCTTAAATATTTTAAAATAAACCAAACATCACTGTTTTTCAGTTGCAAAAATTGAAGAGTACAATAATTGAACTACCAGAGCGTACACCTAACTAATACACAATTCAGTGGCTGGAGTAAACAGCCGCTTCATTTTCAGATCAGTGAACCCACCATCTTGCAGGCAGCAAAGCTGTTGAACATGACTTTGAGGAAAAGCCTGAATTCAGATAGTGTTACTGGCCCTCACCAAGACCTCCAAAAACACTGGCCATCTCCAAAATGTGTCCAGAAAGCTTCCAAACTGGAGCTGGGCAGTTACTCACACAATCCATCACAATAGACTAGTTAGAGACATACCTGAACAATAGGGAGATGTGTGTGGGGCAGACTGGTCAATGGACTAGCACATGGTGCTGGACCAGACGCAGTTCAATAACAACAACATGTAAACATCCATGTCTTGCAAAAATATCTCTTAGATCATAGAACATAGAACATAGAACAATACAGCAAAGAACAGGCCCTTCGGCCCACGATGTTGTGTTGAACATTTGTCCTAGTTTAAGCACCCATCCATGTCCCTGTCCAATTGCCACTTAAAGTTCGCCAATGATTCTGACTCTGCCACTCCCACAGGCAGCGCATTCCATGCCCCTACCACTCTCTGGGTAAAGGACCTGCCACTGACATCTCCCCTATACCTTCCACCCTCCACCTTAAATTTATGTTCCCTTGTAACACTCTTCTTGTGTGCCACCTAAACTCTGTAATTCTGAACCTTGGCACTGATCCTGAATGAAGGTGTTATAAAGGTGATGGACTCCCGCAGCATATGGCATCTTACATTGAATCCCTCATATGTTATATCCAGTGTATATTAGCCCCACAATGTCAGTGTCCAAACAGAATTGTGCAGCTCCATTGATGGCCAGGATGATCCCAGCCCAACGACCTTGTGTGTTAACCTAATACTGTTAACTAATAGTCAATTCTCCTAATCCTCAGATTCTGCCTGAACGTTTGAGTTTTTTTTTAGAACCACATTTTTTGACTCTGACCTCAAGCATCTGCAGTCCTCACTTTCTCCCTGATAATAATCATAATAATTTTCGTGGCAACAATATCACTGTGTGTTTAAACATGCCCCAGTCAGATATGAGTGTATTTTCAGTTGCTTCTGTCTATCTTCGAGCTCAGTAATGTGGGATGAGAATGCCAGTGTCTGTGATGCTCGGTATGTAGGCCATGCCTCTGAGAGACTGACAGATTGTTTCAAACATCATATCCAAAGTTTGGGAGAAGATTTGTAGCTCGGGTGCTCGTTGTTGAGGTTCTGTTCGCCGAGCTGGGAATTTGTCTTGCAAACGTTTCGTCCCCTGTCTAGGTGACATCCTCAGTGCTTGGGAGACTCCTGTGAAGCGCTTCTGTGCTGTTTCCTCCGGCATTTATAGTGGCCTGTCCCTGTCGCTTCCTGTTGTCAGTTCCAGCTGTCCGCTGTAGTGGCCGGTATATTGGGTCCAGGTCGACCAACAAACACATCGACCTGCACCGAATAGTTTGGCGCACTGACCTTTACACCGCTGAGGCCAAACGCCAGCTCGCAGATACCTCCTCCTACCGTCCCCTTGACCATGACCCCACCCCCCACCACGAAACCATCATCTCCCAGACCATCCATAACCTCATCACCTCAGGGGACCTCCCATCCACCGCCTCCAACCTCATAGTCCCACAACCCCGCACCGCCCGTTTCTACCTCCTGCCCAAAATCCACAAACCTGACTGCCCCGGACGACCCATCGTCTCAGCCTGCTCCTGCCCAACCGAACTCATCTCGGCATACCTCGACACGGTCCTGTCCCCATTAGTCCAAGAACTCCCCACCTACGTTCGTGACACCACCCACGCCCTCCACCTCCTCCAGGATTTCCGCTTCCCCGGTCCCCAACGCCTCATCTTCACCATGGACATCCAGTCCCTGTACACCTCCATCCCCCATCACGAAGGACTCAAAGCACTCCGCTTCTTCCTTTCCCGCCGTACCACCCAGTACCCTTCCACCGACACCCTCCTTCGACTGACCGAACTGGTCCTCACCCTGAACAACTTTTCTTTCCAATCCTCCCACTTTCTACAAACAAAAGGAGTAGCCATGGGCACCCGCATGGGCCCCAGCTATGCCTGCCTCTTCGTGAGGCAGTGAAAATTGTGCGAGAGTACAACTCTGCTGCTGATGACTCGAATCACCTCACACAGGCCAGTGCTGAGTTCTAGATCTCTTTGAAATCTGTCCCGTTAAGCTCGGACATGTGTATCTCACATGTGGGCTGATGCGTGTACACACACACACGCACACACGCGCGTGCACACACACACACGCACAGGCACACAAAGTAAAAGTGGGACTTTGTCTCCAGATATAATGTGCGCGGTATACACTCTTCCCAATGTGCTCGTCGATTAATGTCTCTGCAGCCGATAGGTTGGTGAGGATGAGGTCAAGTATGTTTCTCCCTGTCAATCGTTCTCTCTCTACCCGGTGCTGAACCATTCCTGCAGCTATGTTCTTTTGGACTCGACCATCTCGATCAGCAATGCTGCTGCTGTGCCCCTCTGGGTGGTGGTTTTGAAATAGCCACCCAGTATACATTCTCCAGCTCATTCCCTCTGTCAGTGAGTCCTCCAAGTGTTGTTCAATATAGAGGGACACTGATTCATCAGTTGAGGGAAGGGATACAGCAGGAGGTTTCCGTGTCAGAGTTTGATCTGACACCGTGAGGTTTCGTTATGTGACATTGTTGCTTGAGGAGTCTGTAGGACGTCTCTCCTACATCTATCCTTAGTCCCAAGACGTTAGGAAGGACGGATTTCCCGTGTCTGCAGGGCTTTTAATTTTTTTGTCACTATCAATCGAAGGGCCTCTTCTGTGCTGCATGACACTCACTCTATGACGCTTGTGATTGGACAGCCCAACGTCTCACTCCTTCAGTTCCTCCAAGTGCCTTGTCTATTCCACTGATTTCTGCATTATGTTCTCTTTAAGACATTGCACAATTTCGTTTTTAAACTATCTATGTTTATCTCTATCTTTCTCTATCATGTCCTCCAGCTGCTACATCCATATGTATCTCAGGAAACTTCCGTATCACTACAATAATTATCTCATACTCCTGCCCCATCTATCACCGTAAATTCCGCCAGCCCCACACCCCTCCGCATCTCTCTAACCTCCAGATGATTCACCATTCTAAATATCCTGTGAATGAATTTAAAAATATCTCACTAATCTATTCTAGCATGCACAGGCCACGCTGTCTCTGTAAAATTCCTAGCCTTGCTTTCCTGTCTCTGCAACATCTCCAGCCTTGCTTTTATATCTCTGTAACATTTCCAACCTAGCTTTCCCCTCTTTGTAACGTCTCCAGCCATCCTTTCCTATCTCTGTAACATCTCAACCATGCTTTCCTATAACTGTGATATTTCCAGCCTTGCTTTCCTATCTCTGTAACATCCCCAGCCTTGCTTTCCTATCTCTCTCTAACATCTCCAGCGTTGCTTTTCTCTCTCTCTCTCTCTCTCTAACATCTCCAACCTTGCTTTCCTCTCTGTGCAACATCTCCAGCCTTGCTTTCCTACCTCTGTAACATCTCCAGCCAATCTTTCCTATAACTGTGATATCACCAGCCATGCATTCCTTTCTCTGTAACATCTCCAGCCTTATTTTCCTTCACACCTCAGTGAAATGGTTTTTTCACACCTCAGTGAATTGGTTATATATCTGCTCCTGTATTTTCATCTTTCTGCGGCTCTACAAAATATCTCCAGCAATGTATCTGTCATTGTTTGGACCCTCACCTTTACCGATAAAGCCTCATTTGTAGACACGTCCAAGATATCGTCCCTCCTTACTACAGTAACTGTTCCTTAATTAATAATGCAACATTTCCTCCTCTTTAACACCCTCTCCTGTCCTGCCTATAGTTCCAGTACAAGAGACTATTGAGTTTTAGCCCTGTCCTCTCTCAAACACGTCTCTGAGATGGCAAAATGTTCCATCTCCACATGTCAACTCATGCCATTATCATATCAGTCTGTCTGATAATACTTCCAGCGTTAACATAAGCTGGAATATAACACCTGGAATATTCTGTGCCTCAGAGCTCTTCAATCATTAACTATTTGTTGTCAGGCTACCCAAACCATGAAGCAAAAATGTAACTCTGGGACTGAACGAATATTTGTTGAAATGTAACTTCTTCAAAACAAATGTATTCATCATGTGCAACTTTCCAGATCTGAGCAGTCAGCTCCACATACAATGAGTTTCTGGTGGTTAATTCCCCTCTCAGTGTGCAAAAGGGACAGCCCTCAGTAGTGGAGGAAGTGAGGACTGCAGTTGATAGAGATCAGAGTCGAAAAGCGTGGTACTGGAAATGCACAGCAGGTCAGGCAGCATCCGACGAGCAGGAAAGTCAATAGTTCAGGCATGTGCTCTTTATCAGGAAGGCATTGGTGCATTTTATTTTGGATTCCGTGATTCGCAGGACGTTGGGAACTGTACTTACTCAGGAAGGCAGCACTGCATATCGCACTGAAGATGAAAGCAGTCAATCAATTGGTTGGACAGGCTTAGACAAGTTGAGGGGAAGTACAGTCTGATTGAAGTACAAACATAAGGATAGATAAACCCCCTGGGCAAAATGGGGTATTCACGAGGTTACTCCAGGAAGTATTGAAAGAGATTGATGTGCCTTTGCTCATGATCTTTGTGTCTTCACTGTCCACTAGCGTAGTACCAGATGATTGGACAGTGGCAAATATTATTCCCTTGATCAGGGAAGGGAATAGGGATAACCCTGGGAATGATAGAACAGTAAGTCTCACATCAGCGGTAGGCAAAGTATTGGAGACGATTCTGAGAGACAGGCTTTGCAACTATTTAGAAAACGATAGTTTGATTAGAGATGGTCAGCATGGCTTTGTGAGGGGCATGTCATCCCTCAGAATCCTTGTTGAATTCTTTGAAGGTGTGAAAAAAAATGTTGATGAAGGTAGACCAGTAGATGTGGTGAACACGAATTCGAGAAAGGTGTTTGATAAGGTTCCCCATTGTAGGCTCATTCATAAGTAAGGAAGCATGGGATACAGGGAAATGTGGCTGTCTGGATATGGACTTGGCTAGCCCATAGAAGGCAGAAGATGGTAGCAGATTGAAAGTATTCAGGTTGGAGCTCAGTGACCAGCGGTGTTCACAGGGGATTGCTCTGGGACCTGTGCTCTTTGTGATTTTTATCAATGACTTTGATGAGGAAGTGGAATGGTGGGTTAGAAAGGTGCCGATGACATGAAGGTTGATGGAGTTATGGATAGTGTGGAGGGCTGTTGTAGTTTGCAACAGGACATTGACAGGATGCAGAGCTGGACTGATAATGGCAGATGGAGTTCAACCTTAAAAAGTGTGAAGTGATTTATTTTGGAATTTTGTGTTTGCATACAGAATATAGGGTTCAAGGCAGAATTCTTGGCAAAGGGGAGGAACAAAGGGAAATTGGGCACCATGTCCATAGATCCTGCAAAGTTACTACCCAACCTGACAGGGTTGTTAAGAAGATGTATGGTATGTTGGCTTTCATTAGCAGGGGGATTGAATTTAAGAATACCGAGGTTAATGCATTTCTCTATAAAGTTGTTGTTCGACAATGCTTGGCATATTGTGCTCAGTTGTGGTTGCCTCATTAGAGGAAACATGTGGAAGGCTCAGAGAGTGTGCAGAGGAGATTTACCAGGATGCTGCCTGGACTGAAGGACATGTCTTAGTAAAAAGGTTTGATTGAGCTAGGGCTTTTCTCTCTGGAGCGAAGAAGAATGACAGCTGACTTGATAGAGGTGTACAAGATGTTGAGAGACAAAAATTACATAGCCAGAGTCTTTTCAACAAGGGGAATAATTTTAAAATGTTTGGAGGAAGGTTTAGTGGAGATGTCAGAGGTAGGTTCTTAACACAGAGAGTGGTGGGAGCGGAATGCACCGCCAGCAGTGGTAGTAGAATCAGATACATTGGGGATATTTCAGAAGACTTTTGTATGGGCACATGGAAGTTAGTATGTTGAAGGTTATGAAGGTTAGCCTGATCTTACAGTAGGATAAAAGGCAGGCAAAACATTGAGGGCTAAAGGGCTCTGACTGCGCTGTACTTTTCTATGTTCCAAATTTCATCCACCTTATGGATTCTCATCAGTTGGTAAATGTGTGAGGAGTGAGGTGTGTGAGGACAGGAAGCTGGGAGTGGCGTTAGGGCAAGACTTCCAGTTATGGTGTGTATGGTTACTGTCATCTGAGTGTCAGCACAATATGTGTGGTTCCCTCGACCAAACAAAATCCACTAAGTTCAGTTACTAATGTGATTTTTGGCTTGCTGTTTGCTCCTGGTTGCTTCAGATACATTCTGTTGGGTGACCCATATATTAATATGTGACCATCCACAGACGTGTACAATATTATTTTGATACTGGCGAATGTGAAGGTACATTTATTGGATAAAGATTCAAAGGGTCATTGTGAGTCACAAGATACTGCAGAAGACTATCAAAGTGTGAATGTTTTCACCCAGGTGTCTGGTCTAGGGTGCAGGTTTATGGTGTCCTGGGGTCATGCCAGAGGTCATCACCACAAGTAACCTGTGCGGTTTGATTCTGACCCTCCATGTCCATAAATCTGCTGCCTGGGCCAGGCTTTGACGGAAGATGAATTTGTAAGACCTGGCTCCTGTTCAGTCATTGGTATCTAATTTAGACAACATTTGAACCTGCAGTGACAGCAGTGATAGCCTGTTGGCTAGTTTCCTCCTGCTCAAGGTGGATTTCAAATGATTCTCTGTGAGGGAATGTTTGAATGACTGCCCTGACCAAAGTTGGAAACTCTCTTCACAGATTCAGGAGCAGGCCAGTGTCTCACTTAGTGTCACAGGCAGCTGTGAGGTCCAGTAACACTGTATCCGAATTCAGGCCTTTTGGAATCCACTTTTAATGTCGGTCACGCTGCAAAGTGATGGGTTTACTGACATGAACAATGATCAGGAGATTGCCATGTTTGAGAATTGGGCAATAATAAGTATGATTTACAATTATTCAACTGAACAAAAGCTGCAACATCTCTGAAAACATTGGATTCGATATTTATGGAAGTAAAATATAAACACCGAATAACCTTTTATGATACAAAAGTAAAGAATGCACATTTTGTTTTGTACCAAAAAAGAACATGTTTTCGTACTGTTTTGGTGATCACAATTACACATTGAATCTCAGTATTCAAATACACACATTGTCGCTCTATCATTTGCAAAGTGGCTGACCTCTGACTGATTGCATATTCAGAGTGAACAAATGATTGAACAATCAAATAGACTTATAACTCTTTACGTATTTAAATATAATCAATCAATTTAATTTCTCACTTGAAATGTGTGAGTTTCAGCTATTTGCCAACAATTCTATTAGTTTTAAAATAATGATGTAAAATGATAGACTAGATCAAAAAGTTGAAGTTCTAAATTGGAGAGAGGCCAATTTTGATGGTTTTAGGCAAGAACTTTCAAAAACTGATCGGGGGCAGATGTTCGCAGATAAAGCGATGGCTGGAAAATGGAAAGCCTTAACAAATCAGATAGCCAGAGAGCAGAGAGAGTACATTCTTGTTAGGGTGAAAGGAAAGGCTGGTAGATATAGAGAGTGTTGAACGAGTAAAGAAATTGAGGGTCTTGTTAAGAAAAAGAAGGAAGCATATGACAGGTAGAGGCAGGTTAGATCGAGTGAATTCTTAGAACAGTATAAAGGTCGTATGAGTATACTAAAGAGGGAAAACTGGAGGGCCAAATAGGAACATGAGATAGCTTGAACAGAACCCTCAAAGATCCTAGACCTTTCTGTTTCTATCTCAGGCGACCGAATCAACACGGACATCTACTACAAACCAACCGACTCCCACAGCTACCTGGACTACACCTCCTCCCATCCTGCCCCCTGTAAAAACGCCATCCCATTCTCCCAATTCCTTCGTCTCCACCGCATCTGCTCCCAGGAGGACCAGTTCAAAATACGTACAACACAGATGGCCTCCTTCTTCAAGGACCGCAATTTCCCCCCCGACGTGGTCGACGGTGCCCTCCACCGCATCTCCTCCACTTCCCGCTCCTCCGCCCTTGAGCCCCGCCCCTCCAACCGCCACCAGGACAGAACCCCACTGGTCCTCACCTACCACCCCACCAATCTCCATGTACAGCGCATCATCCGCCGTCACTTCCGCCACCTCCAAACAGACCCCAGCACCAAGGATATATTTCCCTCCCCTCCCCTATCAGCTTTCCGTAGAGACCACTCCCTCCGCGACTCCCTTGTCAGATCCACACCCCCCACCGACCCAACCTCCACTCCCGGCACCTTCCCTTGCAACCGCAGGAGGTGCAACACTTGCGCCCACACCTCCCCCCTCACTTCTCTCCAAGGCCCCAAAGGAAACTTCCATATCTGCCACAGATTCACCTGCACCTCCACCGACATCATCTACTGCATCCGCTGCAGCCGGTGTGGCCTCCTCTATATTGGGGAGACAGGCCGCCTACTTGCGGAGCGATTCAGAGAGCACCTCTGGGCCACCCGGACGAACCAACCCAACCAACCTGTAGCACAGCATTTCAACTCCCCCTCCCACTCCACCGAGGATATGCAGGTCATTGGACTCATCCACCGCCAAACCACAACAACCCGACGGTCGGAGGAGGAGCGTCTTATCTTCCGACTGGGAACCCTCCAACAGCAGGGGATGAACTTGGACTTCACCAGTTTCTTCATCCCCCCTCCCCCCACCTTGTCTCAGCCGGATCCCTCCAGCCCGGCACCGCCTTCCTGACCTGCAGTCTTCTTCTTGACCTCTCCGCCTCCATCCTACTCCGACCTATCACCCTCACCTTGACCTCTTTCCACCTATCACATTTCCAACGCCCCTCCTCCAAGTCCCTCCTCCCTACCTTTTATCTTCTCCTGCTGAACACTCTCTGCTCATTCCTGAAGAAGGGCCTGTGCCCGAAACGTCGAATCTCCTGTTCCCTGGATGCTGCCTGACCTGCTGTGCTGTTCCAGCAATAAAGTTTCAACTTTGATCTCCAGCATCTGCAGACCTCACTTTCTCCTCAAAGATCAGCAAAGCGGCCTTTGTGTGGAGCCGCAGGAGATAGGGAGATACTAAAAGAGTATTTTGTATCAGTGTTTACTCACGAGAAGGACATGAGAGATGTAGGTATACAGAGAAATAGATGGTGACATCTTCACAAATGTCCATATTACAGAGGAGGCAGTGCTGGATGTCTTGAAACGCATAAAAGTGGATAACTCCCCATGAACCGATCGATCAGGTGTACACTAGAATTCTGAGGGAAGCTAGGGAAGTGATAGCTGGGCCTCTTACCAAGATAATTGTACCATTGATCGTCACAGGTGAAGTGCCAGAACATGGTGCCACTGTTTAAGAAAGGTGTTAAGGACAAGCCAGGAAACTATTGACCAGTGAGCTTGACGTCACTGGAGGGCATGTTGTTGCAGGGAATCCTGAGGGACAGGATGTACATGTATTTGGAAAGGGAAGGAAAGTGAACATGGCTTTGTGCGTGGGAAAACATGTCTCAAAAACCTGATTGAGTTTTTTGCAGAAGAAACAAAGATGATTGATGAGGGCAGAGCAGTGGACGTGATCTATAAGGACTTCATTAAGGCATTCGTCAAGGTTCCCCATGGGAGACTGGTTAGCAAGGTTAGATCTCATGGAATATGGGTAGAGTTAGCCATTTTGATACAGAACTCGCTAAAGGTAGAAGACAGAGGGTGGTGGTGGTGGAGACTTGATTTTCAGATTGTTTGCTTGTCACCAGTGGAGTGTCACAAGGATCTGTGCTGGGTCCATTACTTTTAGTCATTCATATAAATGATTTGCTTGTGAGTATCAGAAGTATAGTTAGTAACTTTGCTGATAACACACAAATTGGAGGTGTGGTGGACAGCGAAGAAGGTTACCTCAGATTACAACGGGATTTTGATCAGATGGGCCAATGGGTTGAGGAGTGGTTGATGGATTTTAATTTAGGTAAATGCAAAATGCTGCATTTTGGGAATGCAAATCTTAGCAGTAGTTATACTCTTAATGGTGAGGTTAAAGGTAGTGTTGCTGAACAAAGATAACGTGGAGTGCAGGTTCATTGTTCCTTGAAAGTAGAGTCACAGATAGATAAGACAGTGAAGAAGGCATTTGGCATTCTTTTCTTAATTGATCAGAGCATTGAATAAGGTGGTTAGAAGTTCGTGTTGCGGCTGTACAGGAAGTTGGTTAGGCCACTTTTGGAATATTGTGTGCAATTCTGGTATCCTTCTTATCGGTAGGATGTTGTGAAACTTGAAAGGGTTCTGAAGAGATCTACAAGGATGTTGACAAGGTTGGAGGGTTTGAGCTATAGATGGAGGTTGAATAGGCTGGGGATATTTTCCCTGGAACGTTGGAGGCCGAGTGGTGACCTTATAGAGGTTTATAAAGTCATGAGAGGCATGAATGTGGAAATGGACAAGGTATTTTCCCTGGTGTGGGGGAGTCCAGAACTAGAGGGCATAGGTTTAGGTTGGGAAGCAAAAATACAAAAGTGACGTAAGGGGCAACGTTTTCACACACAGGGTGGTACTTGTATGGAATGAACATTTAGATGGCGTCTGGATGGGTATATGAATAGAAAGTGTTTCGAGGGATATGGGCTGAAAGCTGGCAGGTGGGACTAGATTGGGTTGGGATATCTGGTCGGCATGGACGAGTTGGACGGAAGGGTCTGTTTCCACGTTATACATCTGTTTGACTCTGTGACTGTAATTTAGCAATGACAATAATTTGACATGCACGGTCAAATAAATAAATGGTTTGTATTATTAAATTGTAGCATACAATAAGTTGAAACCTTGCAATTTTTAGAATGAATGATAAAGAACAAAGAGCATTTCAACACAGGAAGAGACCCTTCGGCCCTCCAAGCAGATTCATCGTAGATGACACTATCGTTCCTGCCCCTACCACCTCCGCTGGCAGCACGTTCCAGGCTGCCACCATCCTATGTGTAAAGAGCTTCCCACGTATATCCCTCAGGCCCTCAACCTTTCCCTCTCACTTTGGCACTCAATTACTCGGGGTTATGAGTACACAATTTAGTATAAAGCTTCTTGGTATCCACCCTGTCTATATCCTTCTTGATTTTGTAGACCTCAATCAGGTCCCCCATCAACCTTTTTCTTTATAATTAAAATAGTCCTAATCTACCCAACCTCTTTCCATAACCAGCACCCGCCATCCCAGGCAACATCCTGGTGAACCTACTCTGCACTCGATTCAAGCATCCACATCCTTTTGGTAATGAGTTGACCAAAATGAGGCCAAACCAAAATCCGATGCAACTGTAACATGACCTGCCAACGCTTGTACTCAACACCTGATCCAAAGAAGGGAAGCATGCCGTATGCCTTATTGACCACTTTACTGACCTGCGGTGCCACCTTCAGGAAACAGTGAACCTGAACACTCAGATCTCTCTGTACGTCAATTTTCTCCAGGACTTTTCCATTTAATGCATAGTTTGCTCTCGAATTGAATCCTCCAAAATGCATCACCTCGCATTTGCACAGATTGAACTCCATCTGCAATATCTGTGCCCATTTCTCCAATCCAGCTATATTCTGCTGTATTCTCTGACAGTCCTCTTCACTATCTGCTACTCCAACAATCTTGGTGTCATCTGCAAACTTGCTTAATCAGGCAAACGATACTTTCTTCCAAATCATTAATATATATCACAAACAACATTGGTCCGAGCACGAATCGCTGTAACACACCACTGGTCATTGGTCTCCATTTTGAGAAATCCCCTTCTACTAATACTACTCTCTGTCTCCTGTTGCCCAGCCAGTTCTCTATCCATCAATATAGAACACCTTGAACGCCATGCGACTTCACCTGCTCAATCAGCCTACTATAGGGAACCGAAAAAAAAGTCTTACTCAAGTCCCTCATTAGCTTCTCCAGCAGCATTCTTACCACTGATGTCATAATCGCCGGTCTATAATTACCTAGATTATCCCCGCTACCCTTCTTAGACAAGGGGACAACATTAGCAATTCTCCAGCCTCTGGGACTTCACCCATGTTCAAAGATCCTGCAAGGATACAAGTTAAAGCCCCACTTATTTCCTCTCTCAATTCCCTTAGTAACACGTGGTAGATCCCATCCAGACCTGTGGGCTTGTCTACATTAATACCTTTTAGAATATCCAAAACCCCTCCCTCTTTATGTCGACTTGACCAAGAGTACTCAAAGATCTATCCTTAACCTCAACACCCATCATGTCCCTCTCCTTACTGAATACAGATGCAAAGTATTCGTTAAGAATCTCACCCATTTTCTCTGACTCCATGCATAACTTTCTTGTGTGGGCCAAACAGTTCTCTCGTTACCCTCTTGCTCCTTATATATGAAAACAAAGTTTTTGGTATTTTCCTCAATCCTGTTTGCTAAAGATATCTCATGACCACTTTTCGCCCTCTTAATTCTCGATATTTACTGTGAAATGTGGTTAGTGAAAAGAAAATAAACACTTGTTCGTGTGAGTGGGTACTCAGACATTTTCAAAGTGTTTTGTGCCAAAATATATTTGAAATCCGTCTCAGTGCAAATAAAAAAAAAAACATGGGAAGCAAAACCTTGGGAAGAGTAATTTTCAGCTATTGTCCCCCATAAGTACTTCCGAGGTTGAAAAGATTGACGACTTGTAACAAGGGCAAAACAGTAACTATGGGTGGTTTGAACATGCAAATTGACTCAATTAATCATCTCGACATTGATATCTTCGAATAAATTTACATTAAGTGTATGAGAGACTATTTCTGCGAGCAGAATGTTATAGAACCCATTAGAGAATGGACCAATTGAGATTTGATATTCTGTAACAAGGAAGGATTGGTGGATGAGCTTGGCCTTGGAAAGAGTAACCACAACATGCTGGAGTTTCACATTCAGATTGGAAGAGTGAAGACTGAGTCATACATGAGTTTTAGTGTTAGGCAATAATAATTAGACTGGTCTAATGAAGGATTTGGCCTGGGTGGACTGGGGGAGAAAAGAACAGTCAAAGGCAGGACAGCTGAAGAAATTTGGCAAATAATTAGGGAGATACTAAAAACCGAAGATGAATTGCATAACGGAGAAAAATCATTCATATCTTGATAAGGAAGTCAAAGATAACATGAAGGCAAATCCCAGGGCATATCATGCTGCACAAGTTAGTCACACTGTGGAGGATTGGGCAAGTTAATGGCGTCGTGGTGTTATCAGTGGATTCTTATGTAATAAACCCATACAATGTTCTGGTGATCTTGGTTCAAATCCTGCCACAGCAAATGGCGGAGCGTGATTTGAAATCTGGAATTAAGGGGCAGATGGTGGTTATTAATCGATTGCCAAGGAAAACTCACCTGGTTCACTAATGTCCTTTAGGGAAGGAAACTGCCATTCTATCATAGATTCACCACTCTCAGGCTGAAGGCATTTATCCTTATCTCCGGTTAAAAGATCTTCTCTTCACTCTCAGGCTATGTCCTTGAGTTCTTTCTCACCTAACAGTGGAAACATCTTCCCAACATCTACTCTGACCAGGCAACAAGCATTCCGTATGCTTCAATTAGAACCCACTTCATCCTTCTCAACTCCAGCAAGTATAGACCCAGAGACCTCGTCTGTTAAGATTTTCATTCCTGGGACCATTCTTGAAAATCTCGTCTGAACACACTCCAGGGACGGTACATTCTTCCTTAGTTCTGGGGCACAAAACGGTACAAAATACTCCAATGTGGTCTGACCAGAGTCTTATAGTGCCTCAGAAATCTGTCCCTGCTTTAATATTCAAGGTCTCTCAAAATAAATGCCATCACTGTATTTGCCTTTTTGACCGGGTAGGCCACCTGAAAGAATAATCTTACGATGGGCAATAATAAATTAACCATCGAGTTACAAAAATGAACAATGATTAATGCATGCTGGGAAATGGATTCCAGCCTTGACTAAAGTCTTGTGAAAATCCACATGCTGCAGAATCCAGACAGGCTGCAGCTACCCACAGACGGTTTGCAAACAAACCTCACAGCTCCAGACCCTGTAATACTCACCTGAAGTTTGACCTGAATGGGACAATGGAATGTTGCCCTTGAGCCAACCCATGGTTGAGTCTGATTGATCAGGGTAAATAAACCTGATCATTCCATTGACAGATCCTCCTTACCTTCCCAAAAGGGCGTGAAGACTTGGAAGGATAAGAATCACCACAAAACCCCACACAGTTCAGTAACCCGAGAATAACCACGGAAAGAGAAGACACCTCCAAGATCATCAGAACAAGAAGACATCACCAAGTCGAACCCGGTCAACTTCTAGTGGGGTGGTTTGTGACCATCCAAAGATAAGTTAAAGCATAAGATAATTTGTAGCGTTTATCATTGCGTTATAATGCGATTTATTGTTCTAATATTAATTGTGTTCAATAAACAGATATTGTTTGTAAGAGTTAACTCAGTTCTTTTGCTGAATATAAGATTTCAAACACACTGTGCACCAGATACAACACCTTCCTAATTGCTGACTTAACCTGCAAGTTTATCTAGAGACAATCCTGGACTGGAACTCGCAACTCCCTTTGTACTTCAGACTTCTGATATTTCTCTCCACTTATAAAGTAGCCCATGCCTGTCTTCTTCCTACTAATGTGCATCACCTCGTACTTTCCCAAGTTGTACTCCACATGCCACTTGTTTGTCCACACTCTTAACAATTATTCAGTTTCTCATCTATTATTTGTTCCACACGACTATCTCTGCAGCGTCATTTTCCAGTGCCCCAATATCCACTTCTGCTTCTCTTTTGCCCTTTATATGTCTAAAGAAACTCTTACAGTTGTCCTTTATATCACTGGATTGCTTAACCTCATATTTAATCTTCTCCGTCCTTATTTCTTATTTTGTTGTCATCTGTTCATCTTTGAAAGCTTCCAAATCGTTTGGTTTCCCACTGCCATTTGCGATGTTATCTGCTTTCTTTGTTTCTTTTACCCGAGCCATGACTGTTCCAGTCATCCATGGTTGCCTCATCCTCGCTGTACAATGCATCTTTTACCTCGGGATAAATCTCTGCTGTGACTCCTAAATTGCTCCGAGAAACTCTCGCCATTATTGTTCCACTGTCTTTCCTGCTCGGCTCCTCTCCCAGTCAATTCGACTTGTGTCTTTGAAGGTGCCTTTGTTCAGCTGTAATATTAACTCCGATTCTACTTTCTCCCTCTCAAATTGAAGAGTAGGTTCAATAATATTATAATCACAGCCTCTGAAGCTTCCTTTACCTTAAGCTTCCTTATCAAGTCTGCCTCACTGCACAGCTCTAAATCCAGTTTTGCCCGATCCCTCATTGCCTGCACCATAAGCTGCTCCAAAAAGCCATCTCGAAGACATTTCACAAATACCTTTCCTTGCAAGCCACTACAACTGATTTTCCCAGTCCACCTAGCTATTGAAATCCCCCAGTCACTGTAACTTTGCCTTTCCGACATATAGTTCATATCTCCTCGTCTATCATACGCCCCAGCTTCTGACGACGATGTTTAGACCTATATCTAACCCCAACTACGGTTTTTCACCTTTACGGTTCCTCAATTCTACCCACACACATTCCACACCATCAAACTCTATTTTAAGTAATGGAACTGAGTGATTCGACTGCAAAACACTTTAGCATTGTCTCAAATTTATAGCTTAGGCATGGAGTAATAATATTTCATTGTCAATTATTTTGCAATATGGCCACAGTGAATTTCTTTAATCAAATATCCTGTCTGTAGTTCGGAAGAATACAAATTTGAAACTGTTCGAGAAGAGGACATGCGTCTATAAGGAGATTAAGGTGGGTCAAGTGAACAGCCAGATATTGGTGTATGGAACATATTAGGAAAATGTGTCTATACTAAAAGATATTGGCGGGTTCAATGTAAATGTTGTGAATTATTTCAGTGGAGCGATTGGTTTGAGGCACAGAGGAACCGGGCACCTGGATTACAAAATAAAAACTTTACGTGTACATCACATTTTTAGGGATGTAAGTCAAATGTTGAAACTTTCTGAAACAGAATACATTTAAAAATAGAGACAATCTTCTACATATTTACAATGTAGCGGTGTAACCACATCGAGAGAGTGATGGCCACAATGATATGAAATGCAATCCGGAGAAGATTCACCTAGCTGACTCCTGGGAGGTGTGTTTATTTCAGGAGGAAATCTTGAAATGACTAGCTCTGGATCTGCTGACTATAAAACTGAAAAACGTCTCTGTTAAGAATATGGTGATTTGCTGTCATCCTCTCAGAGTGTTGTGCCTTTGTACAATTCTCTCCCTAGAGAGCGATGCAGGATAAGGCATTGAATATTCCTAAGGAAGACGCAGGCAGATTCTTGAAATAGATCACACAACTTCAAAGACAGCGACAAGCTGATCAGATCAACAAAATGTCCTCATTGTTTAATAATTATTAGAAAATCGGATTGTATTTTTAGTTCATTTGGGATTTTAATGGAGCTAGACCAGCATTAATTTTCCTTGAGAAGTTCTAGTCCAGTTTAGGTTGGTCCATCCATTTGGCTGTTGAGAGAGAGTGGCAGCTGTGCATCTCACCTCTCGGTTTAACTGGAAGGAAATATTACTGGTGGTGGATGGAGTGCTACACAAGCCGCCACGCTGTGATGAACAACTCGCAGGTTAACAGACTCTTTGTCAATACGAATATATGGAAGGAATGTATTAGTCTTTAGAGAGGTAACAACCTTACACGAGAAGTCTATATAATAATGAAACGAAGTCTGATTCTATGTTATTGGTGAACTTAAAATAATGGCGTTAAACAGCTGGAATAATGTTGATGCTGTTGTTGGACGATTGCTGCACTGAGCATGTGAATTATCCTGGATAATTTCAGAGATGGATCGTCACTTACTGAGCACAGTTCGATTTAACAAACCAACAAGTCCAATTGGCTGCTGCTTCCGAATATATGAGAGCTTTCATGGCTGTCACCACATGGAATCATGTAATAAAGATAAGGCCCATTGAGTCTGCACCACCCAGTGCTGATAGAAGTGCTTTGTAATGTTTGTGAGGTTACCTTCCTGAACAACCCTCCCAGGCAATGTATTTTTGTTTTTGATCCTTTTATTAGGAGGAATAGCTGCTGTCTGTTCACTCGTCCCATATCTCCCATGCTATAAAACACTTCTGTCAGGTTCACCCCTCACTCTTCTCTGCTCCAAAAGCAAATATAACGTATCTTCATGGTTTGAGTTCTCTCTTGTCTTGTTACACCATCCAAAATGCAGCATCTCACATATTTCAGTGTTACCGTTTATCATTCATTGATCTGACCATCTGACAATCCGTTGTATCCTCTTGTAACCAACACGTTCTTGCTCAATATAACCTACCCGGCTAATCATTGTGTCATCTAAAACATAGTTTATCATCCTCTAATATCCCCTCCATCTCCCACATTCTTCTCATCAACATTTATGAATTTCAGAAACAAACCTTGATTTTCTTCCTGTTCTACACATGTTGTTGTAGAATTGGGAATTCCAGTCTCGTGTTTTTTTCTATTTTGGTGAATTTACAGCGTGGATCAGTTGTGGTCTTTTGTGAGGGAGCCACAAATAGTATTTTGGGCATGGAGCTGAATTCTGCTTTTATACTCCGCCCCTCTGCAGGTATTATTCATAATGCTTGGACATCATTCACCTTGGATTAACTTTTGGCACCTTGCCCTGCAACATTTCCATTTTACTTCGGCCTGCAGAAAATCCTTTAAAACATTCACTGCAATAGTCAGAGCTGAAAGAACATTTTTCATCTGCAGGGTGGACACAGGCTCATTCATTAATTTTGTTTGAAAGAGCTAGAGCAATGATGATAACGTTTGAGTCAAATTCTGGATTATAAACACACTGTAGAAGATCAATTCACGTTCTCATTTCTACGTTGAATTGGAAGAAAATGAAAAAAAAAATCCACCGTTCTGAATATTCTTTAAAAAGTGATGCCATGTTGAAATAATGCATTAAGGAAGACTATGCATGAATTTTCTTTTGAATATTGTGAGGACATTGTTCAAACAAACAGTGTTCTTGTCTTTTGCTCTTTATTCTTTCAACTGATCTTCCCATGTAATTGAGGTGAGATCAGAATGACTTCCCTTTCAATCGAAGCAGGACTTGACTGAGGGTGGAATCAAGGACCCTGAGCAAAACTGTGATTAATGGGAATTAGAGAACATTCTGCACTGGAAATGGGAGCAATAGAAAAATCAGTCTCTGCAAGGCATCTTCTAAACTGCATGTCATCCTGACTAGGGACTCATTTGCCGTTCCTTTACAAGTATTTGTGAAAAATGTTGGAATGCCCCTACAACCAGCTCTGTCTGGATCTGTATCACTTTGGATTGAAGGGGTAAAACTGGGCAACTCTGTATCGCTTATTCCAGAGTCATTGGGAATGACAAATAAACTCTGCCCTTGCTAGTGCCTTCCAAATCCTGGGATGAATATGTCCTGTTAAAAATGCAAAGATATTTTATGTTTTCGTCGTTGTATGTAAACTCTCGAAAAGGTAAAACCTTGCTGGATAGTATGATGCCAGTGACATCAGGAGCATGATAAGATATTGATAACGATTGGGATCAGTACTTCAATCAGTTACTTTCAGATGTTTGATCATGTGATGTCCTGACCACCGATTTCAACATTTTCATAATGCATTATGACAGTGGCAATAAAATATCGTTATTTGGAGAGCTGTCAGGCACATAGTTTTTCATTTTTCATTCATAAACCATAACCAAATTCTTAAGCATCAACAGCAATGGCAGCTTCACTGTTCCCTTTCAGATCAGACAAATATCCATTGTCCAAAAGAGTAACTAAGTTGAAAGTGCAGGAAAACATTTGCAGGTTCTAAGCAGAGAGATACACAATTAACCAATATGTGTTTTTCAGAAGAGGATTATATCAGATTCAATATGCTAGCTTTGTTTCTACCTCCAGATCCTGACTCATCTGTGGTGTTTTGTCACTGTTTACTATTTAGAACACAGAACATAGAACAGCACAGCACAGAACAGGCCTTTCAGCCCACGATGTTGTGCCGACCATTGATCCTCATGTGAGGTAAACCTAATGTATCAACTCCCAAATTTCTGTGACCATACGCATGTCCGACAGTCTCTTAAATATCCCCAATGACCTCGCTTCCACAACTGTTGCTGGCAACGCATTCCAAGCTCTCAAAACTCTCTGCGTAAAGAACCCGCCTCTGACATCCCCTCTATACTTTCCGCCAAACAGCTTAAAACTATGACCCCTCGTGTTAACAATTTCTGCCCTGGGAAAAAGTTTCTGGCTATCAAATCTATCTATGCCTCTCATTATCTTGTACACCTCAATTAGGTCCCCTCTCTTCCTTCTTTTGTCCGAAGAAAAAAGTCCGATTTCAGTCAACCTCTCTTCGTACGATAAGCCCTCCATTCCAGATAGCATCCTGGTAAACCTCCTCTGAACCCTCTCCAAAGTATCCACATCTTTCCTATAATAGGGCGACCGGAACTGGACACAGTAATCCAAGTGCAGTCTAACCAAAGTTTTATAGAGCTGCAACAAGATCTCACGGCTCTTAAACTCAATCCCTCATTAATGAAAGCCAAAACACCATATGCTTTTTTAACAACCCTGTTCACCTGGGTGTAAATTTTAAGGGATATATGTACTTGCACACCAAGATCCCGTTGTTCCTCCACACTGCCAAGAATCCTGTCTTTAATCCTGTACTCAAATTTCAAGTCCGACCTTCCAAAATGCATCACTTCGCATTTATCCAGTTTTAATCCATCTGCCACCTCTCAGCCCATCTCTGCACCCTGTCAATGTCACGCTGTAGCCTACAACAGTCCTCCCTACTGTCAACGACACTCCAACCTTTGTGTCGTCTGCAAACTTGCTAACCAATTCTACAATTTCCTCAGCCAAGTCATTAATAAAAAATACAAAAAATAGTGGCCCAAGGACAGAGCCCTGTGGAACACCAATCACCACTGACTTCTGGGCAGAATATTTTCCTTCCACTACCACTCGCTGTCTTTTATCGAACAGCCAATTCTGTATCCAGACAGCTAAATTTCCCTGTATCCCATTCCTTCTGACCTTCTGAACGAACCTACCATGGGGAATCTTCTCAAATGCCTTACTGAAGTCCGCATCCACACAATCCACCACTCGACCCACATCAACTTGTCTAGTAACATTCTCACAGAACTCAATAAGATTTGTGAGGCATGACCTGCCCCTCACAAAGCCATACTGACTGCCTTTAATCAAGCCATGCTTTTCCAGATGGTCATAAATCTTATCCCTCAGAATTCTTTCTTACACCTTGCAGACGACAGACGTGAGACTGACTGGCGTGTAATTGCCTGGCATTTCCCTATTTACTTTATTGAAGAGAGGAATTACATTTGTCTCCCTCCAGTCCTCTGGTACAAATCCAGTGGAGAGCGAGGATGCAAAGATGTTCGCAAACAGCGAAGCAATCACATTTCTCACTTCCCAAAGCAGCCGAAGACAAATCTGGTCTGGCACTAGTGACTTTTCAATCTTAATGATTGTCAAAATTTTCAACATCAGCTTCCTCTATCTCCATCTGTTCTTGCATGCTTACCTGCTCCTCAATGGTTTCATTCACTATAAGATCCTTTTCTTCAGTAAAGGCAGAAGCAAAAAAATACTCATTTAGGGCTTCCCCCACCTCCTCAGACTCTATACACAAGAGTCCTATGCTATCCCTGATCGGTCCTACTCGTTCTTTGATCATACCCTTATTCCTCACATACATGTAAAATACCTTGGGATTCTCCCTTAGCCTTCTTGACAAGCCTTTTTCCGGCCCCCTCCTGGCTTTCCTCAGACCATTTTTGAGCTCCTTCGTCGCCTGCCTGTAATCCTCTAGAGCTGAGCAAGACCCTTGCATCCTCCACCTTACGTAAGCTGCCTTCTTTCTTTTTACGAGAAGCTCCTCCGCTCTCGTCATCCAAGGTTCCTTTATCTTGCCTCTTCTTGCCTGTCTCAAAGGAACACATTCATGCATCACTCGCAACAACTGTTCCTTAAACAGTCTCCACATGTCTGTAGTGTCCTTTTCATGGAACAATTGATCACAGTCCATGCTTCCCAACGAACGTCTGATAGTATCATAGTTTCCTTTACCCCAATTAAATATCCTCCTATTGTGCCTGTTTCTCTCCTTCTCCATAGCTATGTAGAATGTGAGGCAGTTATGGTCGTTATCACCAAAATGCGCTCCCACCACAAGATATGACACCTGCCCCGGCTTATTGCGGAGCACCAAATCCAAAATGGCCTCTCCTTTCGTCGGCCTGTCACCGTACTGAGTTAGAAAACCCTCCTGAACACACGGTACAAAAACAGTTCCTTCCAAGCCATCTGCTCGAAGGAGGTTCCAATCAAACCTGGGAAAGTTAAAGTTACCCATTACAACAACCCTACTCCATTCACACTTTTCCAAAACCAGCCGACCTATGCATTCTTCAATCTCCCTGTTGCTCTTGGTGGGCATGTAATAGACCCCTAATCAGGTGACAGCTCCCTTACAGTTCCTAGTTTCCACCCATATTGACTCAGTAGGCAGACGCTCCATGACAATGGTAACCTCTGTCGCTGTGATACCCTCTCTGATTAGCAGTGCTACACCCCTTCCTCTTTTTCCCCTCCCTATTTTTTAAAAAGTTCTAAACCCTGGAACATCCAGCAACCATTCCTGCCCCTTAGAAACCTACGTCTCTGTTATGGCCACAACATCATATACCAGGTACTGATCTATGCTCTAAGCTCATCACGTATATTCCTGATACCCCTTGCATTAAAGCAAACACACTTTAACTAATCCCTTGGTTCTTCCCCAGGAAATACCTTCCCACTGGCTGCGCTACCTCTTGCTATTGCCTCATCTCCATCAACGCTCACCACCGGTTTATAGCTCAGGTTCCCATCCCCCGCCATACAATTTAAACCCTCCTGAACCACTCGACCAAACTTTCCACCCAGGACATTGGTCCCCTTCCAGTTCAGATGCAACCCCTCCTTCATGTACAGGTCCCACCTTCCCCAGAAGGCATCCTAATTATCTACATATCTGAAGCACTCCCTCCTGCACCAGCTGCGCAGCCACGTGTTAAGCTGTGCAAGCTCCCTGTTCCTCGCCTCGCTATCTCGTGGCACTGGTAGTTAACACGAGAACACTATTCTGTTCGTCCTGCTCTGTAGCTTCCACCCTACCTCCCTGAAATCACTTTTTATATCCTCAATCCTTTTTCTGGCTATATCATTGGAGCCAATATGTAACACGATTTTTGGCTGTTCGCCCTCCTCTTTCAGAATTTTATACATCTGATCGGAGACGTCCCAGACCCTGGCACCAGGGAGGCAACATACCTTCCGGGAATCCCGAATCTGACCACAAAATCTCCTGTCAATTCTCCTAACAATCGAGTCGCCTACCACTAGCGCTTTTCTATTCTGACCCCTTTACTTCTTGGCCACAGAGCCTTGCTAATATATATGGTCACTTACTTTCCTTTACGGCAACTCCTCTGGTCCGCGTCACTTTCGCCGCTGCTCCCGCTCCTGCTGTAGAGGAGAAACACCGCTGGTCACCACCGGTAGCTAATTTTAAAAATCTCCCGCTCCTTAGCTGTAGCCTTCCTAGTTCGCCTTAACTTTGCTGCTGCTCCTACTCAAACAAAAAACAGTGGGGGGATTCTTTCTAATCCCCATTATGTTCCATTTACTTCAGGTTCCTTGGTACCATCATCAGCCAAATACTGCCTTGTTGTCATGGCCAGTCACTCTTACCTGGTGTTCATATATTTTATTGATGTCAAAATGCCACAGTGTAAGTGTGCGGTGTGTGTCCTTCTCACAGAGGAGAGTGACCATCGGGACTTCTCTATCCCAGAGAGGCTGGGGAGATAGATCATTGAGATCGTTGGAAGACAGAGAACCTCCTTTACTCATGGATTGGGAAAGTGAAGAAATGACGTTCATGGACCGAACAGCAGTAATGTAATGAACCTTTACTGGGATCATTGAAAGACCAAATATTTAGTTTTCTTTTGAGAGTTTAAATTCAGCTTTTGTTTTCAATTCTGTGTTGCATACGTTTTTATGAATATACAATCATCATCTGTGACACAAGCAGAAGTTGCTGGAAATGCACAATAGTTCTGTCAGTATCTTTTGTGAGAAAGCAAATTGAACGTAATGTAGAGGAATGGGTCTGGGTTATTTATGTTTTGCCAATAGTGTTCAGCGATGTGCCGGTCAGGTGCATTAGTCAGCGGTAAATGTAGAATAATAGATAGGGGAATGGGTCGGAATGGGTTACTCTTCAATGTGTCAGGGTCAACATGCTGTTTGAAATGGCCTGCTTCCCCACCGTAGGGATTCTATGATTCTACGATTTCTTCATAAAAAGGGTGGTCGGTACCTGGATCAATAATGTCTCCGAGCATGCTCAGGGCGGACAGAGGTGGGAGGGTGAACAGACAGCGGCCGTGGTTCACATTGATACCAATGACATAGGTGAGAAGAGTGAATGGTTGAAACGACCTGCAAAGGAAGTTCAGGGAGTTAGGAGTGCATATAAAAGCAGAATCTCAAGCGTTGTATTCTTGGGATTACTCCTCGGGCACCTGGAAGTGAGACAAGGAAGAGGAAGATAGTCGAGTTGAATATGTGGTAAAAAGCTAGTTTGGGAGGAGGCTTTCTGATTTTTGGATGATTCAGATCGCGTCCAGTGCAGGTGGGACCTGTGCAAAATGGAAAGTGTACACTTTAAGTGGAGGGGCCCCAACACCTTAAAAGGGAGGTTTGATCGTGCAGATTTAAGCTAATGATACAGGAGGCTGGGAACCAAAATAGCAGGTCAGAAACTGAGCAAAAGTATAGGTTTGTCAAATAAACATGCTGAGCCATTTTAATGACCACGCTGACTGAAGGAATCATAGCAATTTTAAAACTGTGAGTTGAAAGTTGAAGTATATGTTAGGCTCACTATTATCGTGGATCATTAAATAAGGATGGAGAGCTTGTGAACACAAGTATTAAAGGAGAAAGATAAATCAATAGAACTTATGCCAGAAATGTTTTTAACTAAATATGTGCAGTATTTGGAATAAAATGAATGAGCTGATAGCGCAAATAGAGATAAACATTTATGGCATGATGGGCATGACTGAAATGTTGTTACATGAACGTCAGGACTGGGGTGTTAAATGCCCAAGGCTGCTCAGTATTCAGACAAGAATGAACAGCAGGTGGAGTGCCTGTATTGGTTAAGAATTATGCCAAGGCTGTATTAAGAAATGATATTAACACGTGGGTCAAAACTGATAAATCAGTTTGGTTTGAAATAAAACAGATGAAAAGAAACCCATTGATATGAGCATTTACAGCCCACAAACCACTCCCACCCCTCACAAATTACTTTCAGTGTAGGGAATAGCATGAACCAGGGAATAACGATGGCTTGAGATAAGGACACAAGATTGATTATGTGCATTTGATCATGCTTATTGACTGGAGTAATCAATTTAGTACGGCATCGAATATATGACGGATTATTTCTTTGAACAACATGTAATGCAACCAACCTGAGAACTGGCTTTGGTATTACTTCATGAGGAGGGAGTTATAAATCATATTGTAGTACAGTATCATCTTAGAAAGAATGGAGTTTCACATTCAGACTGTAACAGTGAAGACAGAGTCATATAGCAGAGGTTTAGTATTATACAATGATACCCTAACTGGCCTGAGGAAAGGCTTGGCCTGATTGGACATGTCAAAAAGATTATAGTGCAGGACATTTGAAGGACAATGGCAACTACTTAGAGAGATCGTCAAACCCCCTCAACTAAAGGGTAATCCTGAGTGGAAGACGAATTGTAAAAGCGATCCATGTCTTAACATGGGCGTCAACAATAACATGAAGGTTCTTGCCTGGTGGTATTATTGCTGAATGCTAATCCAGATAATGTTCTGGGGACTCAGGTTCAAATGCCACCATGGCAGATGGTGGAATTTAAATCCAATATGAATCTGCAATAAAGAATCTATTGATGATAATGAATTCGTTGCTCATTGTTGGAAACAGCCTTATGTTTCATGAATGTTCGTTAGGGACGGAAATCACCATCCTTACCGGGTCTGACCAATATGTGACTTCCAACTCATACAAATTCGGTTGACGCTTAACTACCCTCGGGGCAATGAGGGACAGACAATGAGTGCTGCGTAACCAGCGAAACGCTCATCGTTTTCTGAATTTCGGAAAAATACTTTATTGGTCAGCTAATGGTTACTAAAAACAAAATCAAAATGGCTACGAAGGAAAAACAGTAGAAAACTTAAGAAATAATAAAGAACTCTTCTCCAAGTTGAAAAAAAGTCACAGAATGCTGAAAGTAAATGTTGGACTTTGAGAGGATGAAAATGGCGAGGTAATAATGGAAAACTCAGAAATGGCAGAGGTAAAACCAACACTTCCTGTTTTCACAGTGCAAGATAATTTCTTCCCAAACTTTAAAACAGCAAAGGATCATGATGGAGGTACGATGACTAGAAAGAAGATATTAAATACAATGATGAGTTTATAGGCAGGTCAGATCCTCGGCCTGCTGTCTATCATATTAAAGGAGGTAACAGCAGAGATAGTGGATGTGTTAGTTAGGATATTGAAAAAAATCCTTGGATTCTGGAACGGTATGAAGTATTGAAAAAGTAATAACGTGCAGATAGGCAAAATTTCACAAACTATAGACCAGTGAGTTTAACCTCTGTAGTGGGGAAGTTTCTTCAGTCAACCATAAAGTAGGAAATAACTGAGCAATTGGAAAAACAAAGATGAATTCACCATGTCAGCACGGTTTCATGGTGGGCAGGTTGTCCCTGACATACTTGCTGGGGTTCTTTGAGAATGTAACCAACAAGCTGGATAATGGGGATGCAGCAAAAGCTGTACATCTAAACTTCATAAGGCATTTGACAAGGTGCTGAGTAAAAGACTGATCTAGAAGGTTAGATCCGAGGTATTAATGGTAGAGTATTGAATTGGATGGAGGATTTGCTGACTAACAGAAAGCAGAGCATTAGGATAAATGGTCTTTCTCTGGCGAACAGAAAATAGTGAGGATTCAGTTCTCAAACCTCAATTGTTTGCAATCTGCCCAAATGACCTGGAAGGAGAGACAGAGTGTAGTAACTAAATTCATAGATTGTATTCAACTAGGTTTTCAAACAGGCTGTAATGAGGAGCTAAAAAGGTTACAGATGAATACTGATAGGCTTAGAAAATGGGGCTGATTGCTATATCTGGCAGACGGTTTTAAATGTGGATAACTGCACAGTTTAATTTCCTACCGCCACTGCTAATTTCGATTTTCTTGTTTGGTCCATCTACAGTTCTTTGAATTTTATTCAGCGTTGGTGACTGGGGTACCAGGGGTCGAGGGCTTTGGTTGAGGGAGGTGCAGATTGCTCTGTGAGTAGAACACATGACGTCAGTGTGGAGAAAATACAGCAGTCAGGCCTTGTTGATTACGACAACAGGCCTGGCAACCAGATGGCCTATCCCTGTTCTTACCGCCTGATGTTTAATTGCCTGGAGTAAACCGCATCAAAATGTTGCAGTCAGACAGACAGTCCGTAAGTAATATGCCCATTTCGTAATAAAGGTACAAACGACCATTTAGATCAGAAGTAAAGACCTGGCAATTCTTCTGAGATGTAATAACTATTTGGTGCAACTGCAGGCTGGAACTGGATGATGGGACAACAAAATACGTCAGCATTGTTGCAACTTTATAGTTTCAATATTGAGTAAAAATATCACATCATCAATTCTTTTAGAAAGTGTCCACAACCTATATGTTATGGAAAGTGTTTTGAATGTATCGTGGGAGAATACAAACATTGAAAAGGTTAGAAGAGGAAAATGTGAAGCCGATATAAGTCTTTTAAAAGTTCCTGGCATTTCAAGGGAACGGGCAAATATTGATTTGTGGATCATAGTTGGGAAAATGTGTCTGTGTTTGAGCACAGTGGCGAGTTGAATGAAAAAAAGTGTATTATTTCAATGAATCGATTGCAAAACTGATGCACAAGGAACAGTGAACCTGGATCACAAAACAAAACCTCTGCGTCAACATCACATTTTTTCAGGAGGCAATATAAATCTTGAAATATTTTAAAACCAAATGCATTTAGAAATAGGAAAGTTTATATCTAGAATGTAGAGATTAATGGTGAGGGCACTTTCAATTTCCAAGTGTGTCTCCTTATTATTGAGCCTTCAAGTAAGGGGAAGAGCTCCTCTCTGTTCACCCTGTGCATTCCCCCCACGCTGTTAAACACCTCCATCAGGAGCACCTCTCAACCTTCTTTGCTTAAAAGTGAAATCAAGTAAATCTGGCCTTTCTTCAGTTTGAGAACACTCTTGTTTGTTACTTCAGAAAGGTATCCGTTTTATCAGTGTTAAATTTCACCAGCGATTGATCTGTCCACCTGAACAATCGATTTATACCCTCCTGTACCCTCACACGTTCCTCCTCATAGTGAACCACCAGCTCATCTTTGTGTCATCTACAACATTATTTATCATTTCCCCCAAACTGCATCCCTCCCATTCTCATCATCATCGTTTATGAAGTTCGCAATTAAGCCTTGATTTTATCTAGTTCTTCAGATATTGTTCACAGGGAAAGCATTGAGAATTCCATTCTCTTGCTTTTCCTACTTTGGTGAATTTGCAGCATGATGCAGTTGGGTTTTATTTGACGAGGGAGCCACAATTTTTATTTTGGACGTGGAGCTGAATTCTCCTTTTATAGTATGCGCCTCTGTATGTTTTATTAATTATGCTTATACGTAATTAGTATTGAATTAGATTTTGGTGGCTTTCACTGCAACATTTGTGTTCTACATGGTCCTGGATAATTTTCATTGTATCGTTCCCTGCAATAGGCAGAGCTGAAGAAACCTTCCGTCGACAACAGGCAGAAATTCATAATTTTGTTTGAAAGAGCTGGAGTGATGCGATTCAAACAAATTCTACATATAGACCCACAGCAAGAGTTCAAATCATATCGGCAAGTCCATCTTGAGTTGGAAACTCTTTATTAAAACATACGTCCAGTTTTCTTCATCTTGTAAAAACAGTTTCAAAAAATGTTCTTAGAGTAGCATTGATCATATAGCTGCTCCTGGAATTGCAGGCAGTTAAATATTTAATGTAGTCCTTTTTGCAGTTGATATTATAGTTTATTAATTTAACATTATTTTTTCTATTTTGTGTTTTTACATTTAAATCCGATCAAAAAAAAACAAACTCACGATTTTCTTTCAAACGAATATTTTTAAAAATAAATTTTTAATGCTAGTTTACAAAAAAAAAGGAATGGTCAATTCATGTTTTTAAATGGTTTATTTTATTATACTGTGAACGCTTTCTTTGTTTTGTAACATTAATCAGTTTCTTTTGTAAAATAAAATAAGGAGTTATACCTTCCTTACAAAAAGACCTACACATTTTCAGCTCTGGAAAAGACTATTTTCTTCTCGGAGTTTATTGAAGAGGATTTTTTTCATTTAATTAGCTGAATGTTTGATTTTGTACAATTTTTCTTTGTTTGATACGCATATGTATATATTTTTTAATTTTAACATTATTGTCTGTAGATAATGAAAGTTATCAGAAGGTGTTATAAAGTCCGGCTTTTCGGCATAATATTATTAAGGTGACATATAAGGGACAGAGAGGATGGCTGGAAGATTTAGAAAAAAAAAACATTATACCGCACATCAGTCATTTAGATGTGTGGCCGTCTGGAAAGATAAGAAATTAGTTCAAAATTCTCCGGTGGCTATTCCTCTATCAAAATGATTTTCAGCTTTTCGAACAGAAGAAGGGGATTGTCCTTTGTTGGACACTTGGAATTATTCTTATGTTTAGCAGCGTTGAGAAGATTTAGTAGAATTGTTGCTTCAGTGGACTTTTCTATCGGGGCATCAACAGGAGAATCTGGGGCAGTGATCGTTAATTTAGGATGGGTTGTTGCTTTCCCTGTGCTGGATTAAGAACATCTCGAAACATTTTAAGCATGTTGATAAAGGTGAGATTGAGTAGCCAAAGGCTATTGTAGATATTGGCAGGAATGACATTTTTTAAGGATAGATTAAAGTAGTACAGGGTGTACTTAAGAGGTGAGTGTGAGTATTTTTAAAAAGAAAAACCTTTAAAGCAATACTTCCTGCTTTACTCTCAACGCCAAATTCAGCTGGGAAGGAGTAAAGGGTTAAAGGAGAAAAATTATCGGCTGAAGAGCTACTGTGTTGCTGAGGGATTTAGATTTTTGGGAAATTGGAATCTATTTTAGAAACAAATGACTTGTTCAGAATGGATTGGTCTAATCTAAACTGTAATGCAATGAATATCTTCGCAGGGAGATTTGCTCATTCTATGTAGGGAGACGTTATATTGATAGAGACGGCAAGGGGGATATTCCAAATAGCAGTACAAATGGTAGGATGGTTGTAGAAGTTTATGAATATGAGGAGAGCATGTCAATTAGAGAAAAAAAAACGAGATAGTCAAGAGTATATTGTAATTCTGAAGCACGAAATTGAATTTACTTCAACGTAAGGAGCGGTTGGATGGTGAATAATTTGTCAAATGTGTTCAAGAAGACATACTTAATCAATATGTGGATGATTCTAACAGAGAAGGAGCAAAACCATGCCTTCTTTTGTGCGAGAGGCAGTGCAAGTGACTGATGTAAACGAGGGAATATTTTGTGTATTGTAATCATAACGCTATTCGTTTCATAATAGTTATGGAAAATAATAAGGTTTTCATTATAGTTATTTAATTGGAGTACCATAAATGTTAATGGCATGGGACAGGACTTACCAAGTTTGATTGGAGTAGACTGTTAGCAAGTAAAACGCTGTATGACAAGTGGGAAGCGCTCAACTGCCTGACGATGGCAGTTGAGAGGCATTATGTTCCAGTTAGAATGAAGTGCAAGGCCGGTAGTATTAAGGAGCAATGGTCAAGTACAGTTATTGACATTTTATTCAAGAATCAAAGAAAACCTTACTTTAGATATGGACAACTTTATTCAATTTAATCTCTTCATCAATATAAAGAGTGTGGGACGTTATGTCGAGTGAAATCAGGAAAGCAAGAAGGAGATTTGAGATAGCTTGGGCAGATAATTGTAAGGATAATTCAAAGACATTGTGCAACTACATTCACAGCAAGACAGTAAGATCTCTCAAAGATCATGAAGGATATCGATGTTTTGAACCCAGGAAATGGGGATTAAAATCATTCCATTCTTGGTGAATCAGACAGCAGCAGACACACACTATTGACTGCACTTCACATTCATCCAGCTTGAACTCTATCTGCTATTTGTCAGTCTATTGACCCATTTATCAAAATCTTTTTTATTCGTAGAAACCCTTCTTCACTGTCCACTATATCACCGGTTTTTCGTGTCATTTGCAAACGTACGAACCATGCCTTCGATATTCTCACTCAAATCATTTACATAAATGTCAAACAATGAAAACCAAGAACCAACCTCTGTGGAAAACGGATCCAGTCCAAAAAGCAAGTGCCCACCATTACTCCCTATCTCCTGCCATTGCAACAATTGAATGTGCTGGAGAGAAACCCAGCAGTTCAGGCAGTATCCAAGCAGAGAAGAATGGAATTAAGTCTTACTGATTCCAACATAACTTGTTCAGAACAGGTTCATAGAAGAGTCGATACGTTAACTCTGTTTATCTGCCCAGATCCTGCGTCATCTGTTGCATTTCTCCATCATTTTGCATTGGTCTTTCAGATTTCCACTATCTCTAATATTTTGCTTCTTTTTTGGTTGGTGTGGATGTTGACCCCGGTTATATTTGGATTATATGCTCCATTCCTGTTCCTATCACTTGTGCCATTGACACATGTATTATACTACAGTCTGTTTCTTCTTTAAGTTCTGAAAATAAATGCGCAGATCTCATCAAAGTGATTTTGATGTAAAGAGCCTTTTAGAGACAGCTACACTTGATGTAAAAATAGGAATAGGTTATTAATTATGACATTGTCTGTGCATTTTATGTCTAAATTTGTCTCCTCAGTCTCTGAACATTTTCAATATATTTCTCTGAATAATTTCAACAAGGATGGTTGCCATGTAGCCCATCATCTCTGTACCAGCTTGATATGAGCTGTATCCTAATTGTTACTCTGTTATAACTCACAGTAACCCAACACATTTTCTTATCTGTGTCTGTTTTTATTTCTGAATATCCCGTCCCGATATAAACAATCTTAACAACCTGTATAACCTGTGATTAAACAGTCTGTATGTCAGATATACTTTTTCACATCACATTTAAAATTATCCTGCTCTATTCAAATTGTTGTTCAGCATTCCATGTAACAAAGTTCATGTATTATCTTGCTCAGCATTGCATTTCATTCCATTTGTCAGAAACAGTGATGGCTGAATACTCGTGACTGGAAGATATTACGGTACTCCCCTCGGGTCTCCTCAGTCACTGTCCGCAGCCCTTTCTGTCTCATAGCCATTATCATGTTCATTCTGTCACTGACTCATTAATTCATGACTGTTAATTATCAAGGTTATTGTACATTGTTATGGACCAGGGCCGACCCCTCAAAACATTCTTAAGCACATTGCCCAGACCATAATGTTGCCATTTGTTGAAGTTAAGCGTATAGTGGATATTCCCAGAGCTGGTCCGATTACCGATTTTTAAATAAATATAATGTATTTACAAAAATAAGGAATGTAACACCACGAACTGAAAATACTGTAGCTGAATAATTCATCCTATCCAAATTTGACAGGCAATCTCTAATTAATGACGCTGATCCAAATTACTTACAACAATCCTAATAAACAAACCCCTAACCACAAAGAATAAAAACTACACAAAAAAGGAACTTATAGGTTACGAAGTCAGAGGGCTGAAAGAGGGGGAGAGCATCCAGTTTCAACAGTGATCCTGACTCAACTCACCCTCGAACTGAACTGACCCGTGCAGCCGGAGAGCTGGCCACATCCTCTTGATTACACCAGTTTTTAAAAAAAAATAGACTTGAAAGCATTCTATACGAGGCATTATCTGTTAGGTGAAAAACAAAGTACTCCAATGAAGCGTTCAAAATTGAGACATGTTGGAACCTTTGATCGCTTAGAACCTCTCTGAAAACAATTCAAAGACAACATAATATTGTAAAGAGACCGCCTCTGTGACAGCTCCTCAGATATATAATTGAGTCATCAATATCCAAAGATGGCTTCGGTTTTCAAAACTCCCAAAAGTAGTGGTTCGTACTTTAAAATGCGCATGTACATTCGTTTATTATAAACATGTAAATGTGTACAACAACATCTGGATTCAGTGTGCGGTACTCCCATTATTGAGTGCCTCCATTTGTCACTCAAGTCTCAACAATGCATTGGCCATCATGTTTTCAAGACCTGCCCCGTCACAATTTTCTCACTGAATGACTGTTACAACAGGCTCCAGGTTAACAGTTCAGCACTTCTGTCCTTAAATGTCACCAAAAGATTCTCAGACACCTTGCTGGTAATCGCCTTCTGAACCTATGCCTACTTCAGAGAATTATCCCTGTAAGAATGTTGCTTAAACGTAACTGCATCTTCTATCGCTACATTGTGCGCAATTAGGTTAGTACTTCCAAGTTAATATCTGCATATCCCCATGTAATAGTAATATCTCTTTCTAGTCACTTCAATTTTTCTCAGGAAGGTAACTCAATAATTTATCCCAATTTAGACAAAAACCTCATTGTCCACTTTAATTTGAGGAATATCCGATTTTAATCCTCTGAACTTGGTTCTTCCTTCAGTGCCGTAATCATTAACACCTTGTCTTCTTGCAATCCTTCCCTGTCAAAGTACATTTTGAGCCTATTCACATGACGTACACTGTGAGATTTCTTTCTGTCTGGAGTCCTTATCAAGTGGTTGCTCTCATTCAATATCCTTTGTATTTGCTAAGCTCCACTAAACCTTACTTTTCAAGGTTCACCTATCCCTGGAAGTAACAGTAAAACCTTACACCGATTTTAAAATTGCAAAATTTTGACTTCCTGTCAGCTTCCTGTTTTATTGCATGTTGCATTACTTTTAAATGCTGTCTAGCCAACTCCCCAGCGCTATTAATTGTTCTCTAAAATTTCCGACCTAGTCCAAATGTGTGGCCTTTGCATTCTGATTTATTATTTTCTAATTAATCAATTATAATGCTCCTCTCACTTAATGCCCAGAACCTAATTCGAAATGGATTGAATTTGCTCTGGGTTTATTTGGTGCATCCGTGATCACATAAAGCACAAATGGGATTCCTTACCCTAATCATCAGGATAACCCTGACCATAAACCCTCAACATGATCTTTAATGTTTAATGTCACCTGTGTAGCGATCCCTGCAATTTTGGATGGTACGCAGTCGATTTGAATTGCTTTATTCCTATGACAATATAGTGAGTAATTTGGATGTGACGTTTGAACCTTGAACTCACTGTATCTCTATTGGTAGTCTGTATCTCTTTAAAAAGATTAATTCTTCTGCAATTCTTTCAGCTATGATATTGCATCTCGGGATTGCCTCTGGAAATCTAGTTGATGCGTCCATTATTGTTAACAAATACAGGTGTCCACTTTTTTTTGTTTGAGGTCGGGGACCTAGTCAATCCGCATCACCTCCTTTCTGTACCCCATGGGCAATACGATTTGACGAAACTCTGCCCAATTATCATCTCCTTGAATATATGATCATCTCTGTTTCCTCATTCGGACATCATTTTAAGGTAATAACACTCGAGGATACATGCAAAATTCCTAATGTATGTACTTTTTGATACAACTGCTTAAACCTTTTATCTTTCCACTGTAATCATCAGCTTAGCTGAGCTAAAAACATTTGCATGATCACCTATTTGTTCCTGTTTTTTTTTTCTCAAATATCTGATGGAGCAAGTCTCCGTTAATGCCACTTAAGCTTCCTTATCTGTTCATCTTTGATCTCTCCTGTTTGAACTGGTGACATTGGGACCTTGTGACCCAACAATCAGGAAAGCTTCCACGATAAGACTCCTGCATTGCTTCAGTTGCCTGCGTCTCCACTGGCTTTTCAACCAGAACAGGTAGCACTCGTACTAGTGAATCAGCTATATTTTTCGCAAGGAGAAATTGTATTCCTGGAGCTGAGAGTTTGTCCAATTTTTCTACCACAATTTCTCCACACCTTTCTGGGCACTCTACCTTCGCTTTACATAATTTTGTACTTTTTCTCTCACGGTGAATTTCCTTTAGCAGTACCTTTTTACTGGAAATAGTCCTTCAGTAGTATATATCTCCTTATCTTTCAGCATCACAGTCTGAGAGGATACTGTGTCTCTTAATATTGCATCCTCTTTACCTGCCCTATGTGAATAAACATTCCATTTGCAGGTATATTTTCAAAGCAGATCCGGCATATCCAACATAACAAACCTCCAATCAGCTTGTACAAGCTGATGCAGCTTTCTAGCTTCCACTGCGCCTTCTCTTACCACTCCAACAAAACTCCTAGGCTTATCCTCTTTTCCTGCATCTGTGTTTATTCCTGAACCTACCAACATGGTGATTCATATGATGTAATTTGTTGCAGTGAAAACACCACAACTTTTTAACTTCTTTGTCTCCTTCAAGTATTTCTTTTTTTCCCTGTGATAAGTTATCATTATGACCTTCACCGCGATCTACCTTTCCCTTTCCACGTGAAGATTTCTCTTTGCCTCAATTTCTATCCCTCAATGACAGAAATTGATTCTGGAAGCTAAACCAAGTTTTAGAATGATTCATCACTAGACATACTCACATTCGTAAGCAACTTCATGTACATGCCTTGCAGTTTTAACTCTCTGCTCTTCCAAATGAGTTTGCAAAATGTCAATAAGTGAAGTTTTGAACTCCTTCAAATTAATTTTCTCTCAAAGAACATCATAACTTTGCTCTCTTTTTAAAGCTCTTATCCATCTATGAAAATTACTTTTTTGATCCTTTCAAACTCAATATGGGTTTGAACAGATTCGGCCTTAGATTCCTGAAACTTCTGGGACAAGTTCACATGCACTTTCCCCCCTCGTCATACTCCCCAGATCTCTCCTCTAATAGTGTTACGAATACCTCACTAGCTCTACCCACAAGATCTGTTTCGATCAACACAACCCACATGCTCATTGGTCACTGCAATTGTTTAGCTACTTTTTTCAAGTGAAATGAAAAAGGTTTCCATGAATATACCATGTATATCCTTTATTTTGGATATCCTGCTCTGTCTCTAGTGGTGCTTTTCCGTGAATATACTTAAAGTCTTTCTGTCCAGGCTTTCGACCACCATGGGTTTGCTCACCCTCACGCTGTTCCTCACTAAGCTTACCTACAGCCGTCGCCTCCGTCCTTTTACGCTGAATTTCCATTCTAAGTGTCCACCTCTGAAGCTCAAAAGCTCCCTCTTTTCCTTTTTCTCCTACAAGAGCTATTTGTTACTTTTTTCTATTTCCTTTGCTAAACCTATTCATTCTCTTTCTTTCTCTTCTGATATTAGTCATTACGTAAGCTGCTTCATCTGCGATTGAAGT
Source organism: Chiloscyllium plagiosum (assembly GCF_037043375.1). Taxonomy (NCBI): domain Eukaryota; kingdom Metazoa; phylum Chordata; class Chondrichthyes; order Orectolobiformes; family Hemiscylliidae; genus Chiloscyllium; species Chiloscyllium plagiosum. The sequence continues at coordinate 29,570,440 of NW_028270189.1, read as the reverse complement.
TTAGTCATCTCTACAGATCCTGCTGGAGATTCCAGCAAATTGGAATGGTGAGCCACTGTTGCAAGCATGTCATCTTTCCTCACGCAAGGAGATACCTTCAACTTCTGCTCGTCCACTAATTCCCGCAGCTTGGACTTAAATGCATTTTGTAAAAAGCCACAAAGTTAATTCTTCCACCACCAAAACATACTTGGTGACTGCAAGAGCCATTGCGATCTGAAGCTCTGTTTACTCAACCAAATCAACACCCGAAGTAAGAGACACTAACACCTGCCACTCGCCGACTAAATTCCACAAATGGCCCCAATCTGTGATGTACCAGGCCAGGCCCCCAAAAATATCTTTTGGTATTTGTTGATATTTAGTGTATCATAGATATTCCCAGAGTGAACTAACTGGTCAGAATGCTGGGTTTTAAGCAAACAGAATGTATTTACCAAATTACCGAGTGAAACACAAGGAACGAAATGGAATACCCGAATAAACTGTCCTATCCAAACTCGACAGGGTATCCCGACTTAAGGATACTGTTCCAAATGCTTGCAAATTCACAATAAACAAACCCCTGAGCACATGGAGTAAATCTGATACAAAAAAAACTTACAGGTTATGCGGTCAGAAGGGCATTAGAAGGGGGAGAGCATTCAGTTTCAACAGTTACCCTGAGTCAACTAACCCCCAAACTGAACCAATCTGCCGAGCTAGAGAGATGACCGCATCCTTTTGATTATACAAGACATTTTTGCGACTTGAAAGCCCATTGCCTGAGGCATTACCTGCTAGGTATAAATAAAAGTGACCCAATGAACATTTCTAAATTCAAACATATTGGAATCTTGATTGTTTAGACCCTCTGTGACAAAAATAAATCAATGACTACATGACGTTGTAAAGGGACCTGCATTGTGACAAGATGTCATATTTAGCTTTGGACTGATTTCAAAAAATGTGAGTCTTATTCCTTTGAAGCCAATAAAGCGCATTAAAGTGTTTGTGAGTTTATAAAAAATAGTACTGACGCACATTGTGTGTTGAAGAAACAAAAGTGCCTTATTAGAGCAATGAGAGGAAAGTTCAGGCAGATCCACACTTCCTGAGTATGATCAGGGCAAATATGTCCACTGTAAATCTACAGATTGACACGTGGTCTAGTCGAGGAGGGATCAACATGATACCAACATCTAGATTGTGTTTTCTGGGGGTGGTGGGAGGTTCAGGCAGTTACAACATTGCAAACAGACAAACACCGCAGAATAATCTTGCCTGCGATAAGAAAACATGCATCATTCTCCCTCACAACGAACTTCACGAGAGCAATTGGTGATGGGAGACGTGACCAATATCCAAGCGATACCAACATTCAATTCATTTCAGTTGTTATTGTGACATGAACTAACCACACTGAAAGGAGTTAACTGGATGTGTTTGTTCAGTGGCTGTAATTGATGTCAGTCTCCATGGATCCTAATTGTGTCACTTGATGGTTTCCTCTTCTATTCGTAAGGGGCTTCTTGCAATGTTTTGTCCCATTGTAGCAGCAGATGCACCACCTCCACATTAACAGGGATCAACAGCTGCAGAGACCGGAAGGGGAGAGATAAACATCTGAGTATAGTCTGGAATATTCCATTAATGGATCAGAATCTGAGTACAGTAGACAGCAATGCTGTAACAATGGACAGGAGTTTATCCGATGGTCTTTTGTATCTTTCCTGGCCTTGGATGACAGTATCATATCGGATATACTGTGTACTTTTGATTCTCCAGGCAGGTTATTATCCCCTCCTCGCTATTATTGGTGTTCCTGGTAAGTGTCCGCATCTCTATCAATTTATTAAGCCCATTAGCCATGGTGAAACCCATTGCTATTTCTGTTATCTATATCTGGCAAAGACGAAAACTATAGTCTTCAGTTTCAAATGTAACTTCTTTTCATTACCCACACATTTCAGAACCACTCACACCTCCAGCCTCACAAACATCTCAGAACAACACTGTTCACAATCCCGATGTATCGTTTTGTCCTGAATTAATTTATGTCTCAGTATTCTATCCATCACTAAACCTATCCATGACCAGCTCGATTATACCTTGGTGTCAATGCTGATGTTTAGTAAACCATTATCTATGCCTTGGTAAAATTCTGCCTTTATGGTTCCAACTCTCCTGTGAGCTTTCGTTCAGTTGCAAATATTTCGATAACCACCTTGTTCTTGTCTCAAACGTAACTCCATGAAAGGGACACTGTGTCAGAGTAGTAATATTGCAAGAAATGTAATTTAGAGGCACAGGTTATTACACATAAAGACACTGTTTCATATGCTACCACAAATGATGTCAGAACATATATGTAAATGCAGGAATTGAAAATAAAAGCGAGTTTCACTAAGAACAACCATAACATCACCAACATTATATCTATAATTTTATCTATTCACTGATATCCTTTGGTAAAGAAATCTAGCATTATTATCTGGTCTGACTCAATCCCACAGCAATGTGCTTGGCTCTATACTGCCTCAAAGAATGACATCAAAATAAAGGGCATTTGTGATGGTCAACAAATGCTGCCCTTGCCAGTGATGCAGGCATCGCATGTAATAACCACATTAACTAAAACAAAGCATGATGCTCAAGATCAGAAACAAAAACAACAAGAAATTGTCAGAGAAACTGAGGAGCATTAGCAGCTTCGGGTCGAGAGAAAAACAGAATTGTCACTTCGAGTCCAATGATCACACATCAGAACTGAACATCGCTGGGAAATAGTCGAATTGATGTTGATGACAGGGACGTCTGTTGTGAAGGCCAGAAGTAGTGAGTTGAATAGATGTAGAAAGAGACACGTAGACAGAATGAAGAAAACAAATGAATTGTTGATGATCTGCTGGAATGGAAATATAAACAAGATTAACCTCATCGATTTTTCTCCTGTTCCGATATGACTGAAAATCATACCCATTTAGGGAATGCATCAAAGTCCCTGCGTAAAGTGAGTTATGTCCCTTTGTCTCTCTTTGGTAAAGTGTGATCATTTACTTTTCAATAATGGGATGTTGGTTCAGTATTAAATTCCCTTTCCTCATTATCCTTGAGAAGGTGTTGGTGAGCAACCTTTCTGACCCAATGCAGTCCGAGGACTGTAAGTTGACAGTGCTGAGGTCCATCCAGTTTCATTTCTTTGAAACTTTGTAGTGAGTGATATAACTGAGTGCCTGGCTTGGCCAATGCAAACTTCAACTGAGAGTTAACCACATTGCTGTAGGTCTGGAGTCACACATCAGCCAAACTTGGTGAAGATGGTAGATTTCCCTGAAGGGCATAAAGGTGATGATCGCCTATCCAGGGGACGAAACGTTTGCAACAAAAACTTCCAGCTTGGCGAACAGAACCACAACAACGAGCACCCGAGCTACAAATCTTCGCACAAACTTTGGGCATAAAGGTGCCAGGTATGACAATCAACAATGGCTTCATCTTTTAATTTGATTCTTAATTCCTTATATATTATTGAATTCAAATTCCAAGATTTGCTGTGGTGGAATTCAAATCCGGGGTCTGGGTCATTGATTGGGTCTCTGGTTTAATATTCCGGAGAAAATACAGCGAAGGCCATTGCCTCTTCAGCATTTCCAACCATCTCCAATGGCAATAGTGATGTTGCTGTTGGTCTGGCTTTGCTTCATAAGGCAAAGAAATGATTTGGTAATACATATCATCCTTCTCACTTTGTATTTATGAGAAGGCGAAATGGTCCTTGGTCATGAGTCACTGACAGAATTCATATGAAGCAGTAACTAATCAGCACAGTAATTGAGTGGTGTCCTTCATTACACAATGATTAAGTCTAAGAGTGAAGACACCATCCTGCAGTTGTAATGTATTGGGGGCACTGTGAACAGATTTTCTCTCCTTTATAATGAATGATCTCCTTGCTACAGACAGAGAATGTAATGGAGTTTCACCAGACTCTCCTTGCAGTGGTGGTACCATGAGGAGACTGTGAATGAGAGGACTGATTAATCTGTATCGCTACAAAATAAGAAAAACTGATTGCATTGAAACTTGAGTGTTATGAACTGACACTCAGTATTTCCAAAACCAAACGTTGATACCGTGAAATATAAAGTATTTTCTGCAATACACGTCTTCACGTTTGTACAAATATACAGATAGGAAACTTTGAGAAGGATATTTGCCAAGTGCAGGAAAACTGGGTGAGCTTGGATGGACATTTTTGGAAGCATGGACCATTTTAGGCTAATGGGGTTGTCTCCATGGTGTTGGGCTCTATGATTCTATGTTAGTTTACATAGCTCTATGGACCCACATGTTGTTGGAGAGAGAGCTCCGGGTTCTGAATGAACTTTCACGGTCTCAATGTGCAGTTAGTTTGTGACCCTGCACTGAACGTCTTGTTGTTCACAAACCTGTCAGCAGTCACAGTCTCATAGAGTTAGCCAATCCCACCAGCTTCTGACCTCCGTACAGAAAACTAGCCCGTCCTCTCTGTCACAGAGCTCGTCGCTTTTTTTCTCAATGCTTTTCCTTGGCTCAAGGAGACTCTGTCCTTGATTGTTTTCAGAGGAGCATTAAAATGGGGCCTGACTCCGATCAGTCTGGCCTCTTACAGACATGATATATGTAAGTAGATGAAATTTTCGGCCAAAGTGGTCATGTTTTAGAAGGGACATGTATAATGAAAGGGGAGCGGTCAGATTTTGTTTTAGCTGAACGAGCTGAGCTGAGCTGAGCAGTTTTCAGTTAAGTCTGGAACTGGGGAGTTCAACAGGAAACTGTGTGGAAACTCTCTCGCTTTTCTATCCTTCAACTTCAAACTGTAAGCATGTGTCCCATTTCTACTGGTTTTAAAACGGGTTTCATATTGGGACTATTGTGTATATTTGAAAGAGCATAATTAAGTCTAGCTGGATGGGTTGAGTTCGAAAGGGGGTCCTCATTCTGTTCTTTGTGTTTCATTGTGTACTTTTGTGAATAAAGTATTTGTCTGTTTTAAAATTTAGTTGACAACCTCCCGATCTTACTCCTGCTAAATTTCATTGTACACTTACCGAAACAAATTGCAACGTTATGCCCTGGGCTGCCTGCTTAAGAATATTTTAAGTGGTCTAGCCTAGTCCATAACAGATTGGGGGCTCTTTGCAGGATTTTAAACAGCAAGCGTGAGATGCTCGAATCTGTATTTCGGATTTTGGCTTTGGTGGGTAGACCAAGCTTGGCATAAATGGCTCTTTCAGTCGCTAAAAGTTTGTGGATGCAGTGATTGGAAGTTTTGTAGAAAATGAATAAGACCAAGTTGCATGAATTAGCAGAGAAGCTGGAATCAGAACTGCCTGCTTCTGTGTGGAAACGAGAGTTAGTTGTAGTAGTAAGTCATCAATTAAACTTGCTAGAGAAACAATCAGAATCTATACAGATGGTAAGAATTCAATTGCAAAGGAAGCAGCTTGACTTAGCGGCGAAAGGTAGGAAATGAGCAGCAGAAATGAAACAGTTTCTGTTACGATTAAAAGCAGAAAACAGGGAAAAATAGAGAGCAGAAGAAGAGAGAGAAAAAGAGAGAGCAGTAGAGGAGAAAGAAAGAGAAGCTTTTGAACAGCAAAAGCTGACACTTCAAAAGGAAAGTCAGCGTAGAAGGCAGGAGAGAAAGTTTGGGGTAACGTTCGTGAGGAAGGGAGTGAGGATGAGTAAGCCCCAGTAGTCAGAAGCGTAGCCGATTACAAGCATTGTTTAAATTTGATGAGAAGAATGTGGAAGTCTTTTTCACTCATTTGAAAGGTGGCTAAACAAATTGCCTCTTATGGCCAGAGGCAATAAGAGTTTTGTTGATCCAAACGAAATTTGTAGGTAGGGCTGGTGAGGCATCCCTATCAGAGGAGGTATCTGCTGAATATGAGGTGCTGGAAAAAGCCATTTTAACTGCATATGAGCTTGTACCAGAAGCCTATAGTAAACGTTTCAGGAATCGAACAGATTCTCTGGTCAAACATATATTGAGTTTGAAAGGATCAAACAGAGTAATTTCGATAGAAGGATAAGAGCTTCAAAAAACCAAGCAACCTATGATGCCTTTAGAGAGGTAATTATTTTGGCGTAATTCATAAATTCACTGCCTGAAGTTGTGCGAACTCATCTGGAAGAGCAGAGTGTGATAACATCAAGGTTAGCAGCTGAAGTAACTGAGGAATATGAGCTGTTCCATAAACTCGGTTTGGCTTCCAGAATCAATTTCAGTCCATCACAAATACAAATTGAAGCAAAGAGATGTCCTCACGTGGAAAGGGAAAAGTAGATCTCAGTGAAAATCATAAGGCGAATTTACCACAGGGTCAAAAAACAACCCTTATGGGGAACAAACAAGATAAAAGACACAAGCGTTTTCATTACAATAAAGTGAGCCACACAAAATCACAGACTGGTTGTGCGAGGAGAAAACCAGATGTAGGAAAACCAGAGAAGACTGTAAGATTTCTTGGAGTGTAATAAAAAGCTCAAGGGAAATTAGACAACTGCCTCAGAGTGTTAAAATGGTCAGGGGTTGATCAAGGAGGACGTGCCAGATCTGCTTAAATTATCTACACGCAAGGGTAACGTTTATTCAAATCGACCACGAGTAATAGATATGGAGGTTCCAATATTAAGGGACACATGATCTTCTCAGTCTGTAATGCTGAGGGATGACGAGATATGTACTCCTGACAGACTATTGCCAGAAAATGTGCGGGTAGCAGGTTTAATGGTGAGACAAGAAATGCGCAGTTATGTTAAGTGAGGCTAGAGAGCCCAAAGAAGAGTGGAGAATGTGTGGTAGGAGTACTGGACCCCAAACCCTCAGCTCAAGGAATAACATTTGTACTTGCAAATGATATAGCTGATTCACCAGTAGGCATGCTGCCTACTCTAATTGGAAGGCCAGTGGAGAACTGGAGAATAATTATACAGGAAGTTTCCCTGATTGCGTGATCACAAGATCACAGATGCACAGTTTGAGGCAGGAGAGATCAAGAGGCACAGATAAGGAAGCTGACATAAAGTTATCCGAAACCATTTTTTTTTTACCAGTTAAGTGGAACAGAGAAGGAGCAAGTAAGAAAACATGCAAGTATTTTTAGCTCTGCTAGCTGAATGATTTGAAGCAGAAAGATGGGGAATTAAAACAGTAATATCAAAAAACATTTAGCAAGAAAGAAAATGAATGCATTCCTGTGTGTTATTACTTAACAAATGATTTCTTAATGCGGGTATGGAGATCAGCACACATTGAAGCAGATCAGACTTGGGAATAAATTCATCAAATTGTTTTGCCTTTTGGGTATAGAAAGGAGGTGCTGCGAGTGGCACATGAGCGACCACTTGGAGATCATTTCGGTGTGTTGGACAATGCAGATTGAAATACAAATATATTTTCACTGGCCTGGACTACACAAAGGTGTAGTTGAATTTTGCCAGACGTCTCAAACGTGTCAGTAATAAAACCTGCGACTTTAATAGCTATTCCAGCATTTGAGGAACCTTTCCCAATTATCTTGATAGATTGTGTAGCTCCCCTACATCAAACAAAAAGTGGGAACAACAATTTATTAACAATAATGGGTGTGTCCACTAGATGTCCAGTGGCAATCCCATTATGCAGCATCACAGATAAAAGAATTGTAGAAAACAATACTTACGTTTTTGATTAGATACGGACTGCCAATCGAGATACAGGTCGATCAAGGATCAAACCTCACATTCGAACTATTCAAGGCAGTGATGGATAACTTGGGAATTAAGCAATTCAAATCGACCAGATTCAGACTATTTGAATTATTTTTGGGGGCATGAAGTTAAAGGACCGTTAACATTGGTTAAGGAGCATTAATAAGCCAGAATTCAGAGACCATCCATTTGGATGATGTGTCAAATTTTAGGGAACGATTAAATAGAGCTGGAGATTTGGGTTGACAGAATTTAAAAGTATCGTAGTATACAATGAAATAGGAAGTGGATCAGAAATCACAAATTCGGAATTTTGCAATTGAGAATAAGGTATTAGTGTTACTCCCAGTAACAATTAAGACGTTAAAAGCAGGTTTTAGTGTACCTTATCAAATTGGGAATAAATTCAATGAGGTAAACTACTTGATACGGACTCCAGAGAGGAAGAGATCTCATAGTGTGTGTCATGTGAATATGCTCAAAAGGCATTTAGATAGGGAAGGAAAGCAAGACGATAAGGTTTTAATGATTACAGCACAGAAGGAAGAACCAAGTTCAGAGGATTCTGCATTGGACATTCCTCAAATCAATTTGAACAATGAGGAGGTTGTCAAAAATTGGGATAAATTATTGAGTTACCTTCCACAAGAAAAGCAAAGCGAGCATTACTATCTCATGGGGAGATATGCGGAAATAAACTGAGAAGTACGAACGTAATTGTGCATGATCTAGATACAGGAGATGCTGTTCTGATTAAGCAAAATTCGTTTAGGCATGACCCTCCAAAATTGGCACAGGTTCAGAAGGAGTAGAGTGCATGCTCCAAGATGGCATAATTGATGTGAGTTACAATGACTGGACCTTACCAATAGTCATGGTGCCAAAGATTTCACCCAACGGTCATGTGTGGACTATCACAAAGTCAACGCTGTTACAAAGACTGATGCATATCCAATTCCATGTTTGGAGAACTGTGTCGAAAAACTGGGGGAAGCTACTTATGTTTCTAAGTTGGACCTGCTGAGAGGCTACTGGCAAGGACCTCTGTCAGAGAGAGCAAAGGCAATTTCGGCTTTCGTAATGCCAAATGGAGTATATCAGTTCAAAGTCGTGGCATTTGGTATGGGAAACGATCCAGCCACATTTCAGAGACTGATAATAAGGTCATTGCCGAATTACCCAATCATGTGGTGTACATTGATTACCCAATGATTTTTAGTCATTCATGGAAGGAACATCGACAGCATTTCTCGGAGTTTTTCCATCGACTTCAGAAGGCAGGTTTGGTGGTAAACTCAGCTACAAGTGAATTTGCGAAAGTCCAAGTCACATTCCTGGGTCACGTTATTGGTCTTGGACAAATGGCCTCATGAGATACGAAAATAAACGTAGTTGGGAATGTTCCACACCGTCGACATATACAAAACACAGTACTACGGTTCCTGGGATTGACTGGATTCTACTGAAAGTTTATGCCAAACGTTAAGCAGTGTGGCTGCTCCCCTCACTGAATTGTCAAGGGCAAAAGCACTCAGTGGACAGAGAACTGTCAAATGGTAATTGACAGCCGAAACACTGTGTTAACCATTGCCCCCAGTATTAGGTACACAGGATTACACGAAGCATTTCAAGGCGGCTATCGATGCCAGTAATGTGGGTGCCAGTCTGGTGTTCCTGCAGGAGGATGACGAGGGAATGGAAAGATCCATCGGGTGTTTTTCTAAGAAGTCGAACGTGTATCAATAGAAATGTTCAACGATGTAGAAAGAGACCTTAAGCTTGGTGTTGCCATGAAAACATCACAGTGTTTATATTACCAACAATGCATCCGAGACAATCATAGACACTGATCACAACACATTGACGTTTGTGGAAAGATTTAAGGACAAAAATGCCAGACTGTTTAGATGTTTTCGCAGTCGTTCAATCTGACAATTGTGCATGTCGCAGGTCGCGAAAACATGTAAGCTGATGAGTTATTCAGACTGCAATGAGATACGGAGGCGTTTGGTGGAGGTCTGAATTTGCATGGGTTTGTGCATGTTTGCATGTTTAGTTAGTATAGTTTATATGTTTGGGTTTGAAGGGATAAAAATGCAACCCTCTTTTTGTACTCGGGTTATTTGTTTCAAGGGAGGGGGAGATGTCACAAAGCTAGTCCCTTTTTTGTCCAAAAAATTGTTCCTTGTATCTGTCCTTGATGTTTTTCAGAGGGACAATAAAACGGTACCGGGCTCGTTTATTATCGAGATGAAAAGGATTTTCAGAGGCCTTTTGTTTTTTGGAAACAGATGAGACTTTAGGCCGAAGTGGCCATGCTTTATTAGTGACCTGAAAAATGAATGGGGAGGGGTGAGCTCTTTTCGCTGTCCTAGCTGAGCTGAGCAGATTAGTTTTCAGTTGAGTCTTGAACTGTAATTTTCAACAGACTGCTGTGTGGAAACTCTTTCTCTTTTATGACCTTAAACTTCAACCTGGAAGCATGTATTCCATTAATACTAGTTTTAATTGGGAGTTTGCTTATTGGGAGAATTGTGTATATTCGGAACAGCGTAATTGAGTTGAGCTGAATGGGTTTAATACTGTCGGGATTCTTTATTCTGTTCTTTGTGTTGCATTGTGTAATTTTATGAATAAAGTTTTTGTCTGCTTTAAAATCTAGTAGTCAATCAGCTAAATTACTCCGGGTAATTTTCGTTATACACTTACCGAAATAAATTGTCAAGTTATGCTCTGGGCAATTTGAGTGGTCTAGCCTAGTCCATAACATCTCGAAGATAGAAAATGCCTCCTTGGTACTTGATACAAACCAATCACGTTCTCTCCTCATGGTCAGCAAACCATGTTAACGTAACATGTGTGTACCATTAGCAATGGGACCAAGACGAACAACATAGAGGAGCCTGCCTGTGCAGTTTCTGCTTCATTGATTTGTCGCCCTGCAGCATCAATGACAACCTCCTATTTCAGTGTACCAGTTTGGTGGTGTTGAATGGCCTCTTCCGTTCATGTGTCAGTGTCACGAGGAACTGAATGTCTTCCTTCTGGCCCGAGGGTGGAGGTTCAAGGACTCCAATTGGCAACCCGTGCTTCCTGCTTACCGGCATGTTGTGCTGACTAGACTCTATCTTCCTGAGTTATAGGAGACAAACAAGAGGCTGAAAGAACACAACAAACCACGCAGCATCATGAGGTGGGAAAGTCAACATTTCAGGTATAACACTTCTTCAGGACTGGGGGTGAGGGTAGGGAGCGCTGCAGGTAAAGAGGGAAAGGAGTGGTTGGGGTGGGGAGAGCAGCGGGATTGGAATGTACGGATACATGGACACGTAGTTGGACGATGGGAGGGATTAATCCAGTTAGGGGCTGGAAGATATCATCGTTAGGTGGAATGGAAGCGAGGGAGTTTGGCTGGAAAGGGAGAAGGGGCATGGGTAGGAATGTTATTTCAAATTGGAGAAGACAACGTTTCGTCCTCCAGGCTGTAGGCTTGACAGGCAGAAGATAAGGCCTAGATTAGAATGATGCTGGAAAATAAACACAGCAGGTCAAGCAGCATCCGAGGAGCAGAAAAAATCGATGTTTCGGGAAAACGCTATTCATCAGGAATATACACAGGATGCCTACAGAGTGGAGAGATAAATGAGAGGGGGTGGGCGTGGATGGAAAGCAGCATAGAGCACAATAGGTGAATTGGGGTTTTGATGAAGGTGATAGATCAGAGAGAAGTTGGTGTAAGGTAGCAAAGAGTACAACGGGTGAATGGGTATCTGGAAGGCTGTTTTGGAGCCTTGGATGGACGTGAGGGAAGAGGTGTGGGCGCAGATTTTCCCATTCGTGCGGTGGCAGGGGAGGGTTCCAGGAAGGGAGGGTGGGTTGTTCGGAGCGTGCACCTGACCATTTAGTCAAGGAGGGAACGGTCTTTGCAGAAAACGGAACTGGATGCGGAGGAAAATATATCTCTGGTGGTGCGGTCCATTTGGAGGTGACAGAAATGTCTTCGTATGATGTGGTTTATGCGAAGGTTGGTAGGTTGGAAGGTGAACACTGGGGGCGTTTTGTCCTTGTTACGATTGGAGGGGTGGGGTTTGGGGGCGGAGGGGCGGTGTATGGACGAGATGCATTGGAGGCCATCTTTAACTACGTGGGAAGGGAAATTGCGCTCTCCAAAGAAGGAGGCCATCTGGTGTGTTCAATAGTGCGACTGAACCTCATGGGAGCAGATATGGCGGAGGCGGAGGATTTGGGAATACGGGGTGGCATTTTTGCAGGAGGTAGAGGGGGAAGAGGTGTATTCCAGGTAGCTGTGCGAGTCGGTGGGTTTGTAAAAATGTCAGCGTCAATTCGATCTTCATTAATAGACATGGAGAGGTCCAGGAAGGGGCGGAAGGTGTCAGAGATAGTCCAGGATGGAATGTGTTGGTAAAGTTGATGAATTGCTCAGCTTCCTCGCGGGAGCACGAGGTGGCGCCAACACAGTCATCAATATTGTGAAGGAAGAGGTGTGGAGTGGTGTAATTATGGAAGATGGACGGTTCTACGTAGCCAACAAAGAGACAGGCTTGGTTGGGGCTCATACGGGGTCCCATGGCTATCCCTTTGGACTTGAGTAAGTGGGAGGATTTGAAGGAGAAATTGTTAAGGTGTGCACCAGTTCAGCCAAACGAATGAGAGTGTCAGTGGAAGGGTATTGTTGGGGATTTCGTGAGAACAAGATACGGAGGGGTGGAGGCTGTGGTCGTTGTGAATAGACGTGCAGAGGGATTGGATATCCATGGTGAAGATGAGGCGTTGGGGGCCTGGGAAACAGATGTCTTGGAGGAGGTGAAGGGCGTGGGTGGTGTCTCGAACGTATATGGGAAGTTCCGGGATTGGGGGTATATGACAGTGTCAAAGTTGGTGGAGACGAGTTCGGTGGGGCAGGAGGTTGCTGAGACAAAGGGTCGGCCAGAGTGCTCAAGTTTGTAGATCTTGGGAAGGAGGTATAACCGGGCAGTGTGGAGTTCCCGGACTATGAGATTGGAGGTTGTGATTTGGAGATTTCCTGAGGCGATGAGGTTCTGTGTGGTCTGGGAAATGATGGTTTCGTGGTGAGAGTTGGGGTCATGTTCAAGGGGGCGGTAGGAGGAGGTGACTTCGAGTTGGGGTCTGGTTTCAGCAGTGTAGAAGTCAGTGTGCTAAACTACCACTGCACACCCTTTATCTGCTGGTTTGATGATGAGGTTGGGATTTGAACAGAGGGAGTGGAGTTCTGAGCATTGTGAGGTGAGAGGTTGGAGTGGGGGACGGGGTCAGACAAGTTGAAGCATGTAATGTCTCGGCCGCAATTGGAAATGAGCTCACCTTCCATCCGACCAACCTTTGCATAAACCACATCATCTGAAGACATTTCTGTCACCTCCAAACGGACCCCACCATCAGGGATATATTTCCCTCCCCCACCCATTTCCGCTTTCCGCAAAGACGTTTCATCTGTGACTCCCTGGTCAGGTCCACGCCCCCCTTCAACCCACCCTCCCTTCCTGGAACTCTCCGCTGCCACCGCAGGAATGGCAAACCCTGCGCCAAAGCCTCCCCCCTCACCTCCATCCAAGGCCCCAAAGGAGCCTTCCACATCAATCAAAGTTTTCCCTGCACATCTATCAATATCATTTCTTGTATCCGTTGCTCCCGAAGCGATCTACTTTACATTGGGGAGACTGGATAACTCCGAGTAGAGCACTTTAGGGAACATCTCCGGAACATTCGCACCAAATCAACCCCAACGCCCTGTGGCCCAAATTTTCAACTCCCCAGCCCATTTTGCCGAGGACATGGAGGTCCTGGGCCTCCTCCATCGACGCTCCCGCACCACCCGATGCCTGGAAGGAGAACGCTTCATCTTCCACCTTGGAACACTTGAACTCCATGAAATCAATTTGGACTTCGCCAGTTTCCTCATTTCCCCTTCCCCCACCTCGCCCCAGCTCCAAACTTCCAGCTCAGCACCGCCCTCATAACCTGTCCTACCTGCCTATTTTCCTTTCCACCTATCCACTCCACCTTCCATTCTGACCTATCACCTTCATCCACACACTCATTCACCCGTTGTTCTCTTTGCTACCTTCCCCCACCCTCCTCTCTGATCTATCACCTCCATCCCTACCCCCATTCACCTATTGGACTCTATGCTATTTTCTCCCATCCCATTCCCCTCCCATTTATCTCTCCACTCTGCAGCCACCCTGCCTTTATTCCTAATGAAGGGCTTTTACCCAAAACGATGATTTCCCTGTGCCTCAGATGCTGCCTGACCTGTCATGCTTTTCCAGCACCACTCTAATCTAGACTCTGGTTTCCAGCATCTTCAGTCCTTGTTTTTACCGAGAAGATAATGCTTTGTTTCTCCAATTTGCAGTCTGCCTCACCATGGCAAAATAGGAGGCCAGGGATGGTTATGTCGGAAAGAGAGTGTGAAGGAGAATTCAAATGGGCAATGGCTGGGAGGTCAGGTCAGCTCCTGCAGGCCCAAGTGTGATGCTCGGTGAAATGTTTATATTCGGTCTCCGGAATACAGAGAACACCACATCAGGAGAACCTGATGAAGTATAGTAGGTTGGAAGAGAGGTAGGTTAACCTCTGTCTGAGCAGGAAGTACTGTTTAAAGCCCTATGAGGAGGTGGAGGAGGTGGTGTGCCAGCAACTTTTGCATCTTTTGAAGTTGTAGGAGAAGGTACCTGGGGGTAATTGTGGTGATTAGTCGGAGATGGGCCCGGTAGTGGGATCCAATCCGAATATACTGCATCTGGTGCATCCGATGTGGTCTTCTCTGCATTGGGAAGACCAAATGTAAATGAAGGGAATATTTTGCTGAGTATCTCAGTCGGGCTTGTCAGGGCTGACCTGACATCCTAGTCACTTCTTATTTCAATTCTCCCTCCCAATCCCTTTCAAACATGGCCATCTTTGGCCTTCTCCACTGCCACAACGAACCAAACGATAAATTGGAGGAACAAGATCGCAACTGTCACCTGTGCAGCCTAAACCCCAGGGACTCAACATTAAATTCGCCAATTTCAAATAACCTCCCTTTCAATCCCCTGACTCCCTTCCCAGGCCCTCCCCTACCTTCCATTCCCGTGAGCGACACTCTGTCCAGCTACCAATTGGATTCAGCCCTCCCATCACCAACCCGCTGATACCCTTTATCTGCGTTCACTTGTCCCGACCTCGCCACTCTACCTCCTCCTCTCTCACCTGCCCCTTTATCTATAGACCCCTTACTTCCACCCACAGTCCTGATGAAGGGTTATATCCAAGGCGTTGACTTCTCAATGTCTTGATGCTGTTTTGCTTATTCTGTTCTTCCAGATTCCTGCTTGACTATTTTTCATTCCAACAGCCGCTGTTTTTGTTTTAAAAAATATGTTCTTGTGTAATAGGCAGGAGAGAGTGAATGTGTTGAGCCTCTTGTTATCCAATAGGTCTGATGGGCTGAATGACTTTCTTATATAACTGTAAAATAAGCTAGAGTTGCTGAAGAGGTTCCTCTTTTTATTAATAGTGAAAATGTTTAGTGTCCAGCAGTGCTTTTCACTAATGTTACCTATGCATTAACAACACAAGCTTGAATGTTGTCCAGGTTTGATACTTTAATAACTTCGGAGTTGACTCATTGTTCTGAACATTACATAATCTTCACAGAACATCCCCACCTCTGATCGTATGACAGAGGGAAAGACATTAATGAAGCAGCTGAAGATGTTTGTGCCGAAGAAGCTACCCTGAGTATTGCCCACAGAGATATCCAGGGACTGGGAGGATTGATGTCCACCAGCCCCATTGTGTTCCGAATGATCGAACCAGTGGGGAGTTCACAACTGATTCCCATCAAGTTCAATTTTGCTCAGTCTCCTTCACACCTTGCTCAGTCAAATGCAGCCGTGATATCAGGGCCAATCACTCTCACGTTGTGTTCCCACTTTTTGTTCATGTCAATAGGCCAAGGTATATGTGTGGGGAGTGTTTCCTTCTCTCAGAGGGCAATGATGGTTGGGACCAGACAGTAAGGGGAGGCTATATCACTGAAATGTTGGGGGGTGGTAGTGGGTGTCAATGGATTTTGATCCGTTAGAAAGTCGAGGGCTACAAAGAATTGGGCATGAAAGAGAAATTGCAGCCGAATGCAGATCAGCCCCTACCTTACTGAATTTAAGGACGGGCCTAAGGGGCTATGTAACCTGCTGTTATATCAGTATACCCTATAGACCTGTCACGTTGTGGCCTCTTCCATTTCCTGTGTAACTGACTTCATGTAGCTGAATAGACTAATCATGTTGCCGTGTAGCTGGACACTGGTGCTGCATGATCTACTCTAGGTGCAGTTTTACAGACCTTGAGGGCTGATTGGCCTCCTCCTGTAACAGGTAAGGACCGCGACATTTATCCACTTTCAAACATTCTAGTACGTCCAAAATCTCCTCTTGGCTGTTGTCCAAAACCTCTCGTGTCAAAGCCTTACTGCTTATTCTGCTGCCAACGGCATGTCTCTCTACCCCTCCAAATTTAGTTTTGGTCAGGGAATGAAGGAGACACTACAGTAATGTAGTGTTTGGACCGTCAGCACTCCTTGACTCCTGGCCCCTGCTGTCAAGGAAGGGCCAGGTGTGTTAACATAGGCCCCTGTGTTACTCTGCTCCCTCGTGCAGGTCGCTGCTTGGCCTTGGAGAGAGTCTTACTAAAATCTTCTTTCTGGAAGGGGTGACTGTATCGCTGCAAATCCTGACCCCGTCCGGCAATCTGTATTGTCGCAGTCCTCTGGTCCTTTCTGTCTATTAGTATCGCGTTTATGAATTCCTGGAATCCCTCGATTGCATTCCAAACTGTGTCTCACTCCATAGTGGGAGAGGTGGATGTTCTTGTGGATACAGGGCTATTGGAAAAGAACGCCATTAGGCATAGGGACAACAATATGTCTGTCCGCTCACGGAGTCTGCTTTTCCTTCGATTAGGTCATATTTATTTTGATAATGCCCCATTCCACTTTCCTGCAATTTCCCAGTAACACTTGTATAAAAATCTGTCTTGAAGATATTTAATGATCCAGCTTCAACAGCCCTCTGAATTTTCTACAAGTGTTTCCCTCTCACTGATGTGAGACGTGGTGGTCTTTAATCTGGTTATGTGCCAAATCTTTATCTTGTATAAACTTCCAATTCTTCCTCAGCTCCTATATCAATTCGCTCACGGGTCACACAGTCAATCTCCCTGAATCCAGGAACTGCTTCTGTAATCTGAAGACCGATTCGTTGGATGTAGATAACATATTCTCTGGCTCTGTGAACAGGCTGTCCCCTTGGTTCCTAGTACTCCCCATTCTTTCTCACGTTAACTTCTTCCCCTTAAGAAACAAAACAAAATGACGCTGGATTCTTGTTAATCTTACCCCCTACTATTTTATCACCACTACTTCTGCTCTTCCGCTGACTTTTTAAGCTTAGCCCTACACTTTCTATATTCTTTTAAGACCCCCATTGACCTGCTCACTTGATACCTGCTTTAAGCTTTTCTTTCCTTTTTCTTTCTGTTCGGAATTTGTGTCGACATCTGAGGTTCTTTGGGCTTGTTTTCCTAAATTTTATCTGCGGTGTAACATGCTGGGCCGATACTGTCCTCAATTCCATTTTAATCAAATGATCCCCTAACCCCCCACCCCACGCAGTTCTGCTACACTTTCACCCAGAAGCAAATGCACTTTGGCCAGATCCTGTCATTTTTTTCCCATACAATCTGTCTCCCCAATCCAAAACGCTTTCATTTTTCAAATTTTATGAGGGTCTTTTCCTTAGCAAACTTAAAATGTGTGATGTCACGGTCACTGGTTCTATAATGCTCTCCTACTTCTGGCTGGAACAGCTGACTGGTTTCGTTCCCCACAGTGAGCCCCAGAACTGCACTGCCCTTTGTTGTATCTGCTCGGTGTTAATGTAAGAAGCTCTCTGGAATATAGCTCAAAGCATCTGCCCTCTCTTAAAATATGTTATCACTGCCCTAATGAATATTTGGAATTCAAATGCCTGAATATAATGATTATATTATTGTTTTAGCACACCTCAATAACTTGGTTAATACCGTACTCTGTATATGCTCCCTAATTTTCATTATCTGGGGGTCTATAATGTATCCATAGCAGTGTTTCTGTCATGGTTTTGATCCTGAGCTCTAACCACCAAGCCTCATTCGAAGATCCTTTCAAGATATCGTCCCTTCTTACGCCAGTAACTGACTCCATAATTAATAAGGCAACACCACTTCCTTTTTTACCCTCTCTCCTGTCCTGACTATAGTTCTGGTACCACAGAATATTGAGTTGTCAGCCCTGACCTCCCTCAAACTCATCTCAGAAATGGTAAAAAAAAACACTTCGACCTGTCACTTTCTTTCTTTATTTATCTGCATGTCTGTTAATATTATCAGCATTAAGGTAAAGCACATCCAACCTGAAATATATCACCTGGCGTACTCTGTACCTCGGAGTTCTTCAATCATTAATTGTTCGTTATCAACCTGTCCAATTCATGAACAAAAACTGTAACACTGTGATTTAATGAATATTCGTTGAATTTTAATTTCGTTTTTAGTAAATGTGTTCATCAAATGCAACTTTTCCGAACTGAATGAGTTTCGGCTGATTAGTTCCCTGCTCAGTGTGCAGGGGGGACAGCCCTCAGTAATGGAGAAAGTGAGGACTGCCGATCCTGGTGATCAGAGTCGAAAAGTGTGGCGCTGGAAAAGCACAGGCAGTCAGGCAACATCTGAGGAGCAGCAGAGTCAAAGCTTTGGACATCTGCCCGTCCCATGTTTTCCATTCCATAATACACAGGATATTAGGAACCATACATGCTCAGGAAAGCAGAACTGTACAGAGCCCTGAAATGGAAAGCAGTCAATCAGTTGGTGGGACGGGGAGTAAACAAGTTGAGGTGAAATACAGGCTGATTGAACTTAAGGATAGAAAACTCACTCGACCAGAAGGGAAACACCCGAGGTTACTACAGGAAGAGAGGCAAGAGATTTCTGTGCATTTGGCGATGATCTTTGTGTCTTCATTCTCCATTGGAGTAGCGTCGGATGATTGGAGAGTGGCAAATGTTACTCCCTTGGTCAGGCAAGAAAACAGGGATTGTCCTGAGAATGACAGACCAGTCAGTCTTACATCAGTATTGGGCAAAGTATTGGAGGAGATTCTGAAAAAATCATAGTTTGATTAGAAATAGTCAGCATGGCTTTGTGAGGGGCAGGTCATACCTCACAACTCTTATTGGATTCTTCGAGGATAGGATTAAGCACACTGAAGAAGGTAGCGCAGCGAATGCCGAGTGCATGGATTTTACCAAGGTGTTTGATAAGCTTTCCCTTGGTAGTTTCATTTAGAAAGTAAGGAGGCATGGCATACAGGGTGACCTATCTGCCTGGATACAGAATTGGCTAGCCCATAGAAGACAGAGGGTGGTGGTAAATGGGAAATATTGAGTCTGGAACTAGGTGACCAGTGGTGTTCGGTAAGGATCGGTTCTGTGACCTCTGCTCTTTGTGATTTTGATAAATGACTTGGATGACGAAGTGGACTTACAAAGGTAGGTTCGTAAGTTTTATGATGTAACACAGGTTGGTGGAACTGTGGATAGTGTGGAGGGCTGTTGTAGGTTGCAACAGGACATTGACTGGATGCAGGACTCGGCTGCTGAATGGCAGATGGTGTTCAATATTGAAAAGTGGGGTACGATTCGTTTTGGAAATTCGAATTTGAATGCAGAATACAGGGTTAAAGGCAGGATTCTTACATTGTAGAGGAACAGGGTGAAATACATGGTCCATGGCATAGCTCCCACGAAGTTGCTACCCAGGTTTATACGGTTGCTAATAAGGCGTTTGATGTGTTCAGTAGCCGAGGGACTGAGTTCAAAAGCTGCAAGGTTATGCTGCTACTCTATGGAGCCCTGTTGAGTCCACAATTAGAATATTGTGATCAGTTCTGGTTACCTCGTTATAAGAAAGACGTGGAAGCTTTGGTGAGGGTGCTGAAGAGATTTATCAAGATGCTGCCTGCACTAGCGGGCATGTCCTACAAAGAAAATTTGAGGGAGCTAAGGTGTTTTCTTCATTGGAACGAAGAATGGAACGTGATTTGACAGGGGTGTACAAGATGATGAGAGGCATAGAGTGGATAGCCAGAGACTTTCTCCCAGGGTGGAAATGGCTATCTCGAGTGGGTATGATTTTAAAGTAATTGGAGGAAGGTTTAGAGGAGATGTCAAAGGTATGTTCTTTACACAGAGAGTGGTGGGTGTGTGCAATGAACAGCCAACAGCTGTAGTAAAGTCAGCTATATTAGGGATAATTAATTGGATAGGCATAAGAATGATAGTATAATGAGAAGTATGTAAGTTACTCTGAACTTAGACTAGGATAAAAGGGCGACAGAACTTCAAGGGCCGAAGGGCCTGCACTGTGCTGCACTGTTCTATGTTTCCAGTTTCACTCAGCTTGTGGATTCTCATCAATTGTTGAATGTGTGAGGGAGTGATATATCTGAGAGCACGAAGCTTTGGAGGGGAGAATGGCCAAACCTCCAGTTATGGTGTCCATTGTTACAGTCGCCTGAAAGCCAGTATAATCTGTGTGGTTACTTAGCCCAGACAAAATCCACCAAGTTCAGTTATTAATGTGATTTGTGGATTGCCGTTTGCTGCTGGTTACTTCACATACATTCTACGGTGTGAGCGATGTAGTAATCTCTAACCATTCATAGAGAGGTACAATTGTATTTTGATACTGGAGAATGTGAAGGTGACGTTTATTGGATATGGCTTTCGAGGTTTCTTTGTGAGACACAAGGCACTGCAACAGATTGTCAACTTGTTAAAATATTCACCCATGTGTGGTCCGGGTGCAGAAGTATGGAGTCTGGGAGGTAGGTCAGATTTCATCACCATAGGTCACTTGCATCGTGAGATTCTGGCTCTCCAGATCAACACTGCTCTCTGGGTCAGTCTGTGATTGAAGATGATTTTCAAAACCTGGTTGCTGATCAGCCATTATTATTTAACCTGGACAATATTTGTACCTACACTGAGACCAGTGATGGTCTGTTGACGGCTTCTTCTCCTGCCCAAGGTGGATGCCAAATTATTTGTTTTGAAGTAATGTTTGATTGATTGCGCTGGACCAGGTTAGACGCTCTCTGCACAGATTTTGGAACGGGCCACTGAGTCTGTCTATATCCCAGGCAGCTATTAGGTACAATCGCACTGTAAATGATTTCAGATCTACTGGAAGCAATTTTAAGCGTAGCTCATTGCAAGGTGAGATTACTGACCAGAACAATAATCGGATGTTTGCTATATTTCATGAATTGGGCAAAACTAAGATGTGAACAATAATCATTCAACTGAACTATAATCTCTTAAATCAATTATGTTGATTCCATACTTATGGAACTAAAATATAAACTCCTGTCAAGATTTTCTAACACAGAAATAAAAAACGTATATTTTACTAAGCGAAAAAAGAACATAACTCTTGTGATTAGAATTAAATATTTAATGTCAGGATTCAAAGCAATTTTTGCCATTCCAATATTTTTAAGGTGGTTGGTTTCTGCATAATTCCATGTTCAGCGTGAACAGAAGATTGAACATACAAATAGAATTAGCGTTCTTATTCATTTATATATAATCAATCAGTTTAATTTCTTACTGAAATGTACGATCTTCAGCTATTTACTAGTAATTTTAAAATGGAAACAATTCAACATAGACTGAATATTAATCTAAATAAAATATTTGTTATCAAATGTTAGTGAACAATAATTTGAAAACTTTCAATTTTTAGAATGAATGATGTTTAATATGAAATGTGGAGAGTGAAAACAAAAACAACGAAGATAATATCGTGTCAGGGAAAAGTCAGAACTTTCCAAAGTGTTTAGTGCCAAAGCAATGATGTATTTGTTTTAGGAATTGGAATACGACATGTAAACTTTTTATGCTCTGAGTAATAATTAGATTTCATAATGAAGCTGACCTTGCAATACTTGCATCTTAAATGCTTATGCTGCACCAAATAAACAGATATTTGCGAGCATTTACACTGTGAAATAATTGGATACTGACTTTTATGCACAGCTGACACTTGATAGAGTACAAATCTTTAAATTACAGGAGGAGGCCATTGGCCATTATGTATGCATCAACTCCAGAAATGTCTCCCAACCTCCTCCCATTTGCCAGCCCTCTATCTGTTGCTCGTTAAATTCATAATTTCCAAATATATATCCAGTTCTCTTTTGAATCTTCATCCACAAATTTCCCAGCCAGTCAATTCCAATTCGTTACAACTTTTTAAATAAAGACGTTTTTTCCTATTGCACTCCTAGCTCTTTTGCTGACAACCTTGGAATTAGAAATGGGCGGCACGGTGGCACAGTGGTTAGCACTGCTGCCTCACAGCGCCTGAGACCCGGGTTCAATTCCCGCCTCAGACGACTGACTGCGTGGAGTTTGCACGTTCTCCCCGTGTCTGCGTGGGTTTCCTCCGGGTGCTCCGGTTTCCTCCCACAGTCCAAAAGATGTGCAGGGTCAGGTGAATTGGCCATGCTAAATTGCCCGTAGTGTTAGGTAAGGGGTAAATGTAGGGGTATGGGTGGGTTTCGCTTCGGCGGGTCGGTGTGGACTTGTTGGGCTGAAGGGCCTGTTTCCACACTGTAATGTAATCTAATCTAGAAATCCTTGAGGCTGTAATGCCAACTAACAGAGTATTTTTTTTACTAAGCAACTTTTTTCATACTTTTGAGCACCGCAATTAATTCACATCTTTGTCTGTTCTGCTCCAGGAGCAACAAGCCTTGCAAGAACTGTAACATACACTATAACGGAAAACAAGCAGAAAACTAGTCACCAGGATATATGAACATCAACTAGCCACAAGACCCCAACCTTAATTTCTTACGAACTGATGAGGAAGTACGTCACTTTGACTAGGTCTGCATATCCTTCCTAAGACATGCCAAACAGAGACAAGAACAAGAATTCCTGGAAACATGGCATTCCAACCGGAACTACATCAACTAACACATGAATCTTGACTCCATCGACCACTCTCTGAGAAAAAGAGCCGGAAATGACATCATCGACACAGGAAATTGCAGTACCAACTTAAGGAAACCGAAACACTGAAAGAGAAAGTGGAAGATAACACCAGCACTTCACTGGAGGCTCACTTACTGAGTACAGTAAACGGAACAAACCAGCAACGGCCATGACCTATTGCTTCAGAATATATCAGAGTGTTTATGACTGCCACCACATAGAATCATTGAATGAACCTGCGAGCCTGCACGACCAAGTGCATATCCAAAACCTTTTTAGACAGTTTGTGAGATTACCTGCTCAAGGGTTTGGCACCTTCCACTGGAAATTTAGCCTTTTGTGTGGTACTGTTCTTTGTAACAATAGTCAGAACTGAAGAAATTTTTCATCTGCATGATGGACACAGACTCATTGCTTGAATCAGCTAATGTGATGAGGATAAATATTCAATTAAATTCTATGTTATGGACAAACTGCAGGAGATCAAATCATATTCTTATGTCTACCTTGAATTGGAAGCAAATACATACTGTTAAAAAAATCAAAAATGTTCAGGCACCATACCAGGGGAGAAAAAAACACATGTGATCTGCATTTGATGGAGATACAGAAATATAGAATGAAAAGAAAAAGAAGTACATCAAACCTTAATTTTCAATGGAGCAAGATCCCAATTTTTCTGAACAGTCATGTTTTTCACCCAATCTCACTTTTGCTAAGGCAAGTTTTTCCCAGTCACTGAAACTTCATTAGCCATTTTTCCTCCGCCTTCCTACTCGTTTTTGACACTCATACTTCCCTTGCATTATCCCTTCTGCTGCTACATACTCTTCCACTAATGATATCTCTTCACATCTTTCCTCTGCCACTCCCACTGTAAGTTACACAAGTTCCCAAGTTACTCCCACTTCCACTGGCCATTCCTTTCGTTTTTTGCTTTTCAACTGGGGTGATGGGAACTGCTGGCTTCTGTGCTGCTATTGGTCATCAGTGAATGATGAGATTTGGATGATCAATGTCCAGTTAGGAACAGACAATATTGTGTGTCTGTCACTGTTCAATGCACTCTGAAAAGGGTGGTTTTGTTCCACATACAGAGTGGAACTTTTTTCTTCTGTCTCTGTGTCACAGTGCGGAACAAAACAGCCTCATCACAAATAGGATGAACCTCTCCTCAGAATCAGAAGTTCATGCATCAGTTTTTCCTTAAACGTTGTGAGGACATGCACCACAGTGTTCAAACAACCCGTGTTCTATCATTTTGCTCTTTACCATTTTAACTGATTTTCCAATTTCATTTGAGGGTGATATCAAAGTAACTTCCCTTGTATCAAAGTAATATTTGACTCATGTAGCATTATCCACCCTCAGCAAACTGGTTAATGGAAATCAGAGGAGATTCTGTGCTGGTAATTTCCTCAATGAATAATGACACCTTCCCTAGAGCTATTGGGAATGGCAAATAAACTCAGCCCTTGATAGTGCCTTCCAAAACCATGAATGGACTTGTCTTATTCATAACATCGGGTACATCTGTTTTCACAGTTTGGTCTAAAGTCTCAGAAAAGTAAGACCTTGCTGGTTGAGTGTGAACCCAATGAAATCAGAGCATTACAATAAGATAGCGATTACAATTTTCAATCCGTTACTTTCTGAGGACTGACCGTGCGATGTCAGTGCCACTGAGACCAACATTTTCTCTGTCCAACAGCATCTCATCACATTGGCTCAAGATTGCACCATTCCCAAATTCTACTTCATTCTCCAGCTCATTTGCCATGCTCACCAAATAGACGAGGCCCACAAGACGGAATAACTCAGAGATGACGATGAGCCTCTGGAACCTGCCATCCCACCCATGCCCTGCAATCTGAGTCCATCCCCTCCCCCAACCCAACCTCCTGTCGTGTATTCACCATCCCTCCTAACCTTCCACGTTCTAATGCTGAATGTTCTGTACTCAGCAATGGTCACAGCTTTATCCCTCTGCATCCCACTTTAATGAATTTCATGAACGACATAATGCTGTACTTCTCTTCCACCGTATTCTCCTCCGTGTCAATTTCTTTATGGCAAGAATCCACTCTCCATCCCATAGCCCCTTCGCCCAGCTCCAACGCTCTCACATTCCTCTGGCGTTTACTTGAACTCAATCTGTTCATTGAGAACGCTCCACGGGAGTTTGGTTGTCTTAACTTCTCTGTATCCCGTCATTCTATCCAACCTATCACCATTCAACAGACTGCACGCTGTATGCTTTGATCCAACCCTGACTATGTTACTCAGCTTGTGCCGATAAGGGTGGTGCTGCTGTAGTCTGGTGGACTCACCTCTACATTTCAGAGGCTGATTGCCAGCTTTCAGATACCTCCACATGTCATATGCTGTTCTATAACCCTTTTATCTGGAGATTCCCAGCCACTCCGCCCCCACTCACCCCCACCTAAAAGTCCCGAGGCTGATGGTCCTCTGATATCAGAGTTCGCTTTTATCTCCTCCTGAAAATCCACAAACAGAACTGCCCATGCAAATCCATTGCTTCAGCCTGCTCCTGCCATACAGAGGGGGTGCATGGAGACATACGTGGGCCGATGTTATACCTGCTCCGTCGTGTGGTACGTCGACCATTCCTTGTTCCAGTTCTATTCCAGCCCCCATCCACAACTCTTTCTCCGATACGACGATGATATCATCGCTGCTGCTCCTCTCTTTTGTCCAGAATTCGAAAAGTTCATCGTTTCCAATTTGCACCCCTCTCTCACTTTCACACTTTCTAGTTCGATTCCTCCCTTCCTTTCCTCGAAATATCTGTTTCTATTTCTGGGGATAGACCTGTCACTGATATCCAGTATTAACCCACCTACTCCCACAGATACCTAGAGTATACATCCTCACACACTGTTTCCTGCAAAGACTCAATTCCATTCACCCAGTTCCTCCGTCTCCACCACATTGGTTCTGATGATGACAATTTCAAAAATGTGGCCTCTGAAATGTCCACTTTCTTCATCAACCAGAATTCCCCAGCACTGTTCTCGACAGGGCCCTCAACCAGTTTTGACCCACCTCCTGCACTTCTACGCTCACCCTCTCTCCTCCATCCTGCAACAGTGTTAGAGTTCTTCTTGTCCTAACCTACAATCGCACCAGCATTCACATGCAGAAGATCATCAGTCTGCATTCCCCCACCTCCAGCGAGATGCTACCACCAGACACATATTTTCCTCCTCTCCCTTTTCCGCCCTCTGCAGTGACCATTTCATCCAGGACACCCTGGTCGGCTCGTTATTCACTGCCCACACCTCCCCCAGCCCCTACCACAGGTACAACTCACTTTCCCCTGCCGGAGGTGTTGCACTTTCCCATTTACCTCCTCCCTTGTCACTATCCAAGGGCCAAACATACCTGCCAGGTGAAGCAGCATCCTACAATCATTTCCCACAATCAGTTCTACTGCGTTTGCTGCTCACATTGTTATCTGCTCTCCTTTGGGGAAACTAAAGGTAGACTGGGTGACCACTCCACAGAATATCCAAGGTTTACCTATGCAAATAACCCTGAGTTTCCAGTTTCCTGCCAGTTTAATACTCCATCCTGTTCCCTGGCCAATATCTCTGTGTCAGGCTTGCTGCAGTGTTCCAGGAGATTTCAACGCAAGCTGGAAGAACAACACCTCATTTTCCGCGGGCGAACCCTGCAGCCAATCAAACTCAAAACAATGTTCAATAATTTTATGGACTGAACTCCTCAATGCCCCATTCCCATACACCAGGCCTAGTTTTCACGTGGCCTTCCATTACTCATCACCTATTGTTAGCGACTAACAGTCTCCATTAACAGCGATTCAGCCTCTTCGGTATATTAATCAGCAGTTTCAGGGCTACCATCCGTTTTGATGAAGGGCCACTGAACTAGAAACGTTAATTCTGATTTCTCTGCACAGAAGCTTTTGCAGCAACTTCGGGTTTTGCTTCAACAATGTCTCACAATGTACTTGTATCACAATGCAATACATCATGGATATTTGGAGCTCTATCAAACATAGGAACTTTGTAATTTCTCATTTAATGTCCATAAACAAATATTCGAGATTCAATTGAGGGAGCAGCTTTGCTTATATCATTCAGATCAGTCAATTTGTCATAGTTCAGAAAGAAAAAGAAATCGATAGAGGGAAACTCAGCAGGTCTGGCACCTTCTGAGCAGAGATGCGCAGAATTAACCTTTGATTTCATATGACTTTTTCAGAACAGTGTCACATCATATTCGATATGTTAACTCTGTTTCCCTCTGCAGATACTTACTCATCTGTTGCGCTTCTACCATCAATTTCTGTTTGTATTTCATGTTTCTGTATCATTATATTTCATGTTTCCGGACAGGGTTACATGCTGAATTTAATTATATATTGATAATGTAGTCCTTTCTTGTTCCTATTATAGTTGGCGTGTCTGTGACACCTGTGTTACGACCGAAATCTGTTTCTTCTTTAAGACTGAAAGGGGAAAAAAAAGAATATTTTTCTGATTATCCTGTAAATCTCAGGAACTCCACTTTGTTTGAAAAGACATTTTAGAGGCAGCTGAAATTTCATGAGATATTAGGAATAGATTATTGATGATGGAACACTCTGTGACCTTCGTTAAACTAGCTTGTCTACCCCCTCTCTAAAGGTTTTCATTACATATCACAGAATTATTTACAGCAAAAGTGGGGGTAACTCAGTCCATCGTCTCTTCCAATTTGGAATGACTATCTCTCTACTGTTAGACTCCTGTATTGTCTCCATTGCCTTTCACATCTTGTTACGAGTGTCTGGTTTTAATTGTAAGTACTCTGCCAGATATGAACAACATGATAAATCTCAAACATAAAGCTCAGCACGTCTGATAGTATCTGTGAAGAGAAATCAAAGTGAATGTTTCAGGTCCGGTGACGCTACTCGATCTGTATTCCCAATGATAAAATGGTATGTATATAAAGTATAGTTCACTTTATCACATTGAATAATATCTTTTTAGTTCACATTGTCATTCAGCATTGCATCTCCCAAATGTTGGCTATTTCCTTGTTATGCATTAGATTTAATTCTGTCTGTCAGAAAGAGGGATGATGAATGGGGAATATCATTGTACTCCCCATGCAGTCTCCATAGCCACTGCTCCCAGTCCGCCCTATCTCCCAGCCAATAACATGTTCATTCGAACCTGCCTCATTAATCCATACGTCTAGATATATATGTCCATTGTAATTGTCACTTTTAGTGTTGGACTGAAGGCAGAATGCGTAAAAAAGTATAGTTTACAGCAAATGAAACTGCATTAAGAAGTCTGTCGATTTTTATAAATAAATTACTGAAGCATGTTCTCTCTGGAAGTTCCAAAGTTGCCTTATTCGAGTAGTGAGAGGAACATTCGGAGAAGTCCACACTTCCTGTCTATGTTCATGGCGACTGTGCCCAATGACTGTCTCTTCGCTAGTATTTGTTCCGGTGGAGAAGAGATCAGCACAGTCACAACATCCTGACTGTGATTCTTTTGGAGGGTGGAGAGATTTTTGGAGAGATGGTTACAGCATAGTAAACAGACAACAGAGCAGAATCATGTAGCCGACAAAAAGAAAATATTTTTATTCTCCCTCACAATTTAATTCACAACAGCAATTGGTGATTGGAGATGTGACCAATAGCGAGCAATGTCAACATGTAATCCAGTCCAGATATATTGTGAACGAATGTGCTGTATTGAAAGTTGTATTGCTCTGACTGTGATTGATATCGGTCTCCATGCAATGCAACTGTGTCACGGAGGGTTTCCCTCTCCTATTAGTAAGAGCCTTCATTCAGTGCACTATCCCACTGTACTAACAGATGTATCAGCTCCAACAGTAACAGAGATCAACAGCTGCACACGTCTGAGTCTGAGAATAGCGGACTGGAACATTATTACAATGGAAAGGAGGTTTTCCTTGAGCCTTTTCAAGATTTCCCTCTCTTGGGGATTCTACCATATCGGATATCAGCAATGCTGACGATTATTCTGGGTGGGATGGAGGGTGTGCTACTCAACTATTCTCGCTATTGTTGGTGTTCTCTACCTCTGTCCGTTCATTAATCCCGCAAACAAGTTTGAACTTCTTTGCAATTTCTGTTATCTGTATTTGTCAGAGAAAGAAACTATTGTCTTCAGTTTCAATTGCAGTCTCCATTCATTACCCATGAATTGCAGACCACTCCCTCACAAACATCTGTGAACAAAACTGTGCACAACCTCGAGATCCCTTTTTGCCCTGAATTGATTTATGTCTCTTTTTGTCTCTGTCACCAAACCTGTCCACTCGCAGCTGCTCATATCCACAATCTTCATCTCTGTGTCAGTTTTGTTACTGAACAAACCATTGGCTGCACGTTGGTAAAATTCAGACTTAATGTTTCAAGCTCTCTTCTGACCAATTTTCCAATTACAAATATTTCAATCATAAAATTGTTCTTGCCTCGGAAGTTACTTCATGATTAGGACAATTTATAAATGTAGGAATGTCACTGGATGTAATTCAGAAACGAAGCTTATTAAACGAAAAAATAGTGTTTCAAGTCCACCACAGCTGATGACAGAACTTAAATAAAAATGATAAGATTTGGAACAAAAGTGAATTTCAAGAAAAACAAACATAAAAGCAACATTTTGTTCTGAAAACCTTCATCTTTCACTGATCACTTTCGGTAAAGAAATCTAATGTTATTACCCGGTCTGGGTTAATTGTGACTTGAGACCCATGACAATGTGCTTTACTTTATATTCGCTTGTGGAATGGCCTCATAATTAGAGCAATTAGTGATGGTAACCGAATGCTGCCCTTCCCACAAATGCCAACATCCCACAAATTAACAAAATTGAAGGTGAAATTATAGAAATGCAAAGAAACAAACAGAAAGAGCTGGGAAACTTTCCTGAACTGAAAGCAGCTGGAAAGGAGTGTGATTATACCGTTGACAAGGAAGTCTGCTTTGAAGGGGAGGAAGAATCAATAGAGAAAGAGAGATATAGAAGAAAAACAGCAAACAAAGAGAATGATGATCAGCTGGGCTGGAAATAAAATGTAAGATTCACCTCATTTATTTTTCGCCTTTCCCATCATCCTGAATATCATGCCCATGTACATACAGGGATCCCACACTTTTCAAAAGTTCGTTTTTCGCCACTTCCCTTTTTCGAATGACTTAAATCAGGACGTTGTTTCGCTAACCAAAAGAAATCCGAACAGGATTTTCACTTTTACGAAGAAAGCCGAAAATCTTCCCATATAAATCAGTGCTATTGCACATTACACCATAGCCACTTGTGAATGGTTTTGTAGGAACACTCGATTACAAATAGTGAGGGAAAACTGGATACATCTAAGATCATGTTTAAGCGATTTGATTCCCTCTGTCTGTCCTTCCTAAGTGTGGTCATCTTCTTATATTCATTAATTAGATATGGGTATCTCTGACTGGGGCAGCATTAGTTCATTTTTCCATTTGCCCTTAAGAAGACTTTCAGCCACTGCAGTCCACGTGTTTGATCTGATTTGGTTTCGTTTATTTGAGTCAAATGTACAATCGAAAGGTTTGTTTTTATTTTAGTGCAGGTACATGACCATAACCAAGAAAACAGAGATCACAAGGTCCTTGGACAGAGTGAGGCATACAAGGTTACAGCTTCATAGGAGGTGGGCAAAGTAAGATCGACATTAGCAAGATAAATATTATTTGAAAAGTGAGAGATGTCAATTTTTCAGTCTAATAATGGTAGGGAAGGAAGTGTCCCTGAGCATGCTGGTACATGTTTTCAAGCCTCTGTGTCTCCTCCCTGTTGGAAGAGGTTGTAGGAGATCATTACTGGTTTGGGAGAGATCTTTGATGTTGCCAGCGTTTCTGCGACAATGACAAGTATAAATAGAGGAAAGGTTGCCTTCCGTGATGGTCTGGACTGTGCACGCAACCGTCTGTAGTTTCTTATGGTCCTAGGCAGAGCAGTTACCATGTCAGGTCATTATGCACCCGAATAGAATGCTTTGATTTGCCAGTATACAGAGCACTTGGAGACGAGCGGTTTCAAAATAGTTAGATGTAACAATTGGCTGTTAAATGGACACCCACGTTCAATTGACTAAAATAAACGAAACCAATTTCTGTTTTGACAACAATTGAAATTTAACTGATAATTTTATATTATGTCCTCTACACCAAAACCTTATTGAGTGTATTGTGTTGCCAACATCGAACCAATGAGCCAACATCGAACCTGCTTCAAACGAATAGAGAAGCCATCACCATCACAACGAAAGAGAAAGAGACAAACACGAAGGGAAGGAAAGACCGAGAACCCAGTGAGGGAAACAGATGGACAGTCAGTCAAAGAGAGAAAGGAAACAAAACAAGGAAACAAACAGTCGCATGTGCAGGGAGAAGGGAAGATAATAGGTTCAGGGAAAGAAACAGAAGACAGGGAATAGGAAAACACAGGGAAATAGACAGTGTGAGAGAAACATTGAGTGACAAAATCACAGGGAGCTGGGGATGGGGTCAAGGGGAGCTGGGGGGAAATGTGAGGAGCTGGGGAGAGGACCGGAGAGACCTGGGCGTGAGCACTGGTGGAACTGGGGGCAGGTTGGTGAGGATTTATTTTGTCCTGTGCCAAGATGTCCACGAAGATCATGGTAAACATGGATGAACTGAACGATGGCTGTAAAACATGTCTGAGAGGCACTTGGGTAACGCTGCACTGGACGTGCGCTCGGCGTGATCAATATGAACAAAATTTTTGCATTATCTGAGATTAGAGAGTCCATTCATCAGTTTAATAACAGCTAAGAAGTAGCTGTTCCTGAACTTACTGCTCTGTGTGTTCAAGCGTCTGTACCTTTTAGCCTGATGGAAGAATTTGTGGGAGATCTTTACAGGTATATGATGGGACTTTGGCAATGTTAGAACAAAGAACATTCCAGTACAGGAACAGGCCATTCGGCGGTCCAAGCCTGTGCCGATCCAAATCCTCCATCTCAACCTGTCTCCTATTTTCTAAAGGAGAGAGTGAGGTCTGCAGATGCTAGAGATCAGAGATGGAAATGTGTTCCTGAAGAAGGGCTAATGCCCGAAACGTCGATTCTCCTGTTCCCGAGATGCTGCCTGACCTGCTGCGCTTTTCTAGCAACACATTTCCATCTCCTATTTTCTAAAGGTCTGTATCCCTATGCTCCCTGCCCATTAATGTATATTTTCCGAAACATCTTAAATGGAGCACCACTGATCTCAGTTCTCCATTTTGAGAAACTCGCTTCCCCTACTACGCTCTGTCCCCTGTTGCCAAGCCAGTTCTTCATCCATGTAGCTAGCACATTCTGGACACCATATGACTTTACTTTCCCCATAACCCGACCATGGGAAATCTTATCAAATGTCTTCCTGAAGTTCATGTAGATGACATCTACAGCCCCTCCCTCATCAATCAACTTTGTCATTTCCTCAAATAATTCTATTAAATTGGAAAGACATGACCTTCCCTGCACTAAACCATGTTGCCTCTCACTGATAATACAATTTTCATCCAAATGAGTATAGATCCGATCCCTCAGTATCTTCTCTCACAGCTTCCCTACTCCAAACGTCAGGTTCACCTGTCGATAATTAATTAGGTTATTCATGCTAGCCTTCTTAAACAAGGGGATTAGAAACTTTCCAGTCCTCCGGGACCTTAGTTGTGTTCAAGGATGTTGCAAAGATATCTGTTAAGGCCCTAGCTATTTCCTCTCTCCATTCCCTCAGTAATCTTGAATAGACGTTGGCAGCCTTTCTGTGACAACGAGCCGTGTAAATAGAGTCAATGGTTGGGAGATTGGAGTCCGTCATCGTCTGGGCTGTGAACATAATCTTCTGTAGTCTCTGATGGTCCTGGGCAGAGTGTGGCCATACCAGGCCATTACGCACCCGGACAGTACGTTCACAATAGTGCATCTGTAGAAGTAGTACATGCTAAATATCCTGAGCCAAGTGAGGAAGGAGAGAGGTTTTTGAACCATTTTGACTGTCCCACCGATGTGAGAAGTCCAGGGTAGGTTGCCAGTTATCATCACTCCGAGGGACTTGACGTTCTGCACTGTCTCGACCGTTGATGTAGATAGTGTTCCCCTCATTTCGTTCTAAAGTCAATGATCAGTTCTTTACTTTTGGCGAATTTATCATTCCACCATGCCACCAAACCCACTGTCTCCTTTCTGTTTTCAGACTCATCATTGTTTGATATCGCTCTTGCTTTGGTGATGTCATCAGCAAACTTACAGTTGGCATTGTTTGGAATTTGGCAACACAGCCACGTGTGTACAGGGAGTACAGTCGGGGGCTGAGGACACAGCCGTGTGTGTACCAGAGTACAGTAGGGGGCTGAGGACACAGCCGTGTGTTTACAGGGAGAACAGTAGGGGACTAAGGACACAGCTGTGTGTGTACTGGAGTACAGTAGGGGACTGAGGACATAGCCACGTGTGTACCGGAGCACAGTAGGGGGCTGAGGACACAGCTGTGTGTGTACAGGGAGTACACTAGGGGGCTGAGGGACACAACCGTGTGTGTACAGGGAGTACAGTAGGGGGCTGAGGACACAGCCGTGTGTGTACAGGGAGTGCAGTAGGTGGCTGAGGGATACTGCCCTGGGTGTACAGGGAATACAGGTAGGGGCTGAGGACACAGCCGTGTGTTTACAGGGAGTACAGTAGGGGGCTGAGGACACAGCCGTGTGTTTACAGGGAGTACAGTAGGGGGCTGAGGACAGCCGTGTGTGTACCGGAGTACAGTAGGGGACTGAGGACACAGCCGTGTGTGTACGGAGTACAGTAGGGGCCTGAGGACATAGCCACGTGTGTACAGGGAGTACACTAGGGGGCTAAGGGACACAACCGTGTGTGTACAGAGAGTGCAGTAGGTGGCTGAGGGATACTGCCGTGGGTGTACAGGGAGTACAGTAGGGGGCTGAGGACACATCCTCGATGAGCTCCAGTGTGGAGTGTTATATGGCGGAGGTGCAGATACCTATCTTCACTAATTATGGTCTGTGGGTCAGAAATCGGCGCATCCAGTTGCAGAGGGTGGAGCCGCGACAAAGGTCACGGAATTTTGAGATCAGTCTGGAGGGGATACTGATGTTTAAGGTGGAGCTGTCGTCAATGAGCAGGAGCCTGGTGTAGGTGTATTTGTTGTCCAGATGTCCTAGGGATGAGTGCAGGGCTTGGGATATGGCATATGTTGTGGACCCATTATATCAGTTGGTATATTATAGGGGATCAAGTCAGGCTGGGAGATTGGAAGTGATGTGGGCCACAACCAGCCTTTCAAATCACTCCATGTTTATTGAGGTTACAGCCACTGGGCGGTAATCATTAAGTCATTAAAGCATGAGCTTTCTCACTTACAAGGTTGATGTTATGATTTGGAGGTGCTAGTGTTGGACTGGCGTGTACGAAGTTAAAAATCACACAACACCGGGTTATAGTCCAACAGGTTTAATTGGAAGCACAATGATGAAGGCTGATGTTGATGTTCTTGAAGCAGATTGGGACTTCAGCTTGTGGGAGGGAAAGGCTGAAATTATATGTGAATACGTCTGTCAGTTGGTCCTCCCAGGATCTGAGTGCTTAGCCGGGAACACTATCCAGGCCCGGCGCTTTCCTTGATTTGACCTGCAGGAAGACTGATCATGCCTGCAGCGGTGACAGCGGACACGGGTACATCCGAGGCTGTCGGGGCAGGTTTCAGCCTGGCAGTCACACAGTTATTCATCATAGACATCCCCTCGCCGACCTCCCTCCATCATCATCAATACACAGTGACATGGTTGGTGTGAGCACAACTCAGTTAGTGTTGAGACGGAGTGACATTAATAGACTGGGATTGTGCGCCAAAATGAAGTTAGCTCACAACAAAAGGGGGTAGGGTGTGCTTCTACTGAGAGTCAGTGGTGCAGGGAGTGAAGACTTTACAGGTGTAATTCAAGTCAAGCCACTGCTTCAACCTGAATGGAGTCAAGCACCTTGACTGTTATGCCTTGTAGATGGTGGACGGTCCTTAGGGAGCCAGGAAATATATTATATATGGACAAACTGAACAAAGGACGTTAGGGCAGTTTTGCTACGTTTGCAGATGATATTGCGGAAGTGGGGGAGCTGCAGAAAGGCTTGAACAGTTTAGGACTGTGGGAAAACACATGGCTGATGGAACACAATATGGGAACGTGTGAGAATATGCATTTTGGTAGGCGGAATAGAGGAGACACTATGTTCTAATAGGATCCATTAAATCTGAAGCCCAACGGGATTATGAAGCACTCGTCCTCTCTTATGTTTAACATGCATGTTCGCATTCATTTCAAGAGAGCAAGAATGCAAGACGGGAGACATACTGATGAGAATGTAATAGGCTATGGACAGACGGCATTTGGCCAATTGTGAGCTGTTTTGGACACTATCTCTGGAGAAAGATCTGCTGGTGTCAGAGGTGATCCCTCCTGCGGATGACAGCTTGTCATATGAGCGGCAGTGTGTGTACTCGATGGAATTTAGAAGAATTGTGAGGGGTTGGGGGTGTCTGATTGAAACTAATGGATTATTGCAAAGATTGATACAGTCAGTGTGTAGAAGATATTTCCACTGTTCAGAGAGACAATGACAAAATGGCAAAGTATCAGAGTGAAGGAGTGGGCTGAATGGCCTAAAGCTATTGCTATATCTCATGCCGTTTAGGTCCTAGGGTCTATTATTCAGTATAGAATTGTAAGTCTCTGACCTGCTCGTGTAACCCTTGTATTTGTATGTTGATTTGACTTCACGTTCTGTTCAATGGTAACCCCTGTGATATGGACGGTGGGAAGATTCAGTGTCAACCAGCATTCCATTAATATTTCCGAAATGGATAATCCACTCAAAACTTCTGACTGAAGATTGCAACGAAAGCTTCAGCCTTATATTTTGCACTGATGTGCTGGGCTCTTCCATCATTGAGGTTGAGGATATTTGTGGAGAGTCCTACTCCGGTGAGTTGTTTAATCGTCCGCTACCATTCAAGATCGGCTTAGCAGGACAGCAGAGTTTAATTCTGATGCATTGGTTCTGTGATCGCTCAGCTCTGTCTGACCCTTGCTGTTTATGCTATCTGGCACGCAAATATTTCTGCTTGGAAGCTTCAGCAGATGAATATTTTATCTTTATATATTCTTGGTTCTGCTCCTGGCATGGCCTCCTGCATTCTCCATTGAACCAGGGTTAATCCTCTGGATTGATGGTAATGATTGAGTGGGGGACATGCTGGGCTGTGACGTTACAGATTGTGTTGGAGTATAGTTCTGCTGCTATTAATGGTCCACAGTGTCTTATGGACGGACAGTCTTGAGTTGCTAGATCTTCTAAAATTCTGTGCCATTTAGCATGGTGATAGTGCCACACAACACAATAGAGTATATGGATACAATAGACTTTGTCTCCACAAGGACAGTGTGGTGGTCATTTTTACCGATGCTGTAATGGACATATACAACTGCAGTTGGTAGATTGGTAAGGATGAGGTCGGGTATGCTTTTTTACCCTCTCGTTCATTCCGTCACCACCTTCTGCAGACCCAATCTATTAGCTATATCCTTAGGAGCCGACCAGCATGATCAGTAGTACTGCTGCCAAACCACTCTTGACAGTCGACTTTGAAATCCCCCAGCCAGAATACACTTTGTGCCCTTGCCACAGTCAATGCTTTCTCCAAGTGTTGTTTAACATGGAGGAGGACTGATTCAGCTGAGGAACGACATTACGTGGTAATCAGTAAGAGACTCCTTTGTCCATGTGTAATTTCTGTTATTTCTGTAAGGTATGATTCCGTAAGTATAGCTATGTCAGGCTGTTGCTTAACTAGTCTGTAAGGCAATTGTTCCAATGTTGGCACTAGACCTCAGATGTCAGTAAGGAAGACTTTGCACGTGTTACAGTGATGTTTCTAATGTTGCCTTTTCCAATGCCCATTTCGATGCCAGGTGGTCCATCCGGATTCATTTGTTTGTAACTTTGTAGCGATTGGTACAACTGAATGACTCATTAGACGATTTCAGGGGGCGATAAGGAGTCAATGACATTGCTTTGGGTCTGGAGTTACAGACCAGGTGAGGATGGAAGATTCCTTCATTGCAGGATATTGGTAAAACAGATGAATTTTTCTGACAATCGGCAATGATTGCATTCTCATCAGTAGATTCTTAATTCCACGGATATTTTTACATTATTGAATTTAATTTCCACCAACTGCAGTGGAGGGATTCAACCTGGGTCCACAGAACAGGAGCTGATATTTCTGGATTGATAATCTATTGGTAATACCATGAGACCTACTTGGAACCACATGTTTTTCATTCATTGCTTATGTTATTCTGGAATCTCATCCTTTATTAAATCCTGATTGAAATACACGATCATGAACGTCTTCTCGACTGCTCGAATTTCATTCAGTCTGTTGTTTGAACAGACATTTCAATGCAGCCGTACAACAGAGAAGAGCTGGAAAAGATAATGGTTGATTGTGCACTGTACCTGTGTCACCGGACCAGCAGGTCTGTCCAGGAAGTATTTATTGTGGATCAGAGAACCTCAATTATTATGGCATGGATGGAGGCCATTCAGCCCATTGTGGAGTCACAAGCTCTCCAACTGCACAATTGGAGATACAGAGAGTGTGTGAAGAGAGATTGTGTGAGAGAGAAATAAACAGAGAACGCAAGTGAAGGGAGATAAACTGAGAGAGAATTGAAAGGGGAGCGACTGACTGAGTGTGAGAGGAAAGGTGTTAGATGAGGGTGAAGTCAGATAGATCAGAAGAGTGAATTACGGAAGATAAATATGAACGGACAAACGTTTGAAGCTTTATTTAGAAATTCCGCTGGACGGCAAGCCCTTTGTCTGGGCTCCATACACTGTCAGCACTGTGCTGATACTGGCTGTCATCCCAATTTTTTTATTTCCAACAATATCACAGAGCTGGGTTTCTGACAGCTAAACAGAACGCATTAGGCCAAGAGATTGGTTGCATCGAGAAAGTAAAAGCTTTAAATAGACTGCGCCAGGAGCAGCAGGAAATGATAACCACTACCCCGCCTCCACGACCCCCCTCCCGCCCACACCGATACAGTACGAGAGACTATGCCAGAGAATCTCAGTGATGGGATTCACTGACAGAGGTGAAATCACGATCTTAGCTTTGGGTCAAATAATGATTGATAAAGTTTGCATACCACTTTCCTAGTTATGTAATTCACATTTCAATTTATATAGCTCAATATCAGGAGTGTATTTTAACAACCTTATCTCTTTGTACTTTGCATATAATGGCGTGTTCAGAAAATCATTTTGTTCCTGTATTTTTTATTGCACAAACACATTTAATTAATATTGTATCTGTTAATTTCTCATCGTAGATGTATTCTTGAATCTGGTCTTCATATGAGTTATAAAGAATAACATTCCAATTCTGGTAAATGGGGAACATCACTGTCCCTCCATCCAGCCTAATCAGCCATGACCCCAGTCCTCTCCGTCTTCTGACTTTTCCCCAACATCATAATCACAATGTAATCGAAGCCCATTAAATGTCACTTCATGACAGTTCCTTAACATCGATAACATCAACAGCATGACCCACACCTGCCCTCTCTGATCCTGGAATAACAATTTGAACTGTGTTGGCCATGTGCAATTCTCTGTTAACGTATCCATGCCGTTTGTTTGTTGTAACCCAGGGTTTTTTTTGGCACAGTTTTCGATCACATCATGTATGATAGTTGTTTTCTCAATGTTTTACAGATATTGCAATGATTGATCAGTAGTTACGGGATTTATTTCTGTATTAATGAACAGAGAAGCATGTTTATGTTCCGTTAAACTTCTGACATTACTTCCATATCCAAGGCGGACTGAATTATTACACACAATCAATCTGCCATCTTCAACATTCCTTCCTTCAGTCACACTCGCATATCACACCCAGAATGCATAAATGTTCAACGTTATTTTGAATTTTAATAAACTAGCATTGAATTCAAAGGGGTTAACTGGAGCTATTTGTAATTATGTCAGTCTCCATGGATCGTATGCATCCCAAGGGTGTTTCTCTCTTCTATCAATAAGGGAATAGTTTCAGTGCTTTATCCCGTAGTGTGAGCGGGAGCATGTCCAACAGTAATAAGAGGGATGAGCAGCTTCAGAGAGAAGGGCAGGAGAGATGGAAATCTGGGAACATTAGACTGGAATGTTCCAACAATGGATAGGAGTTTATCCTACGGTCTTCATTGGCTTTCCCAGGGTTGGATATCATTAGCATCGCGGACTGAACATGTACTGCTGGTTGTTCAAGCTGGCTACTATCCTATCCTTGCTAAAGTTGGTGTTCCTGGTAAGTCACTCTGTCTGTTTAGTGAAACGGTATGAACTGATTCGATGGTCATGATGTGCAGATTTTGGAAAGGTGCAAGCCAACGTTTTCAGCTCCAATCAAATATTCCATTATAACTAGCAAACTATTATTAACAAATTACTCACAAATAGGCGAGGGTAAAACACACTGTTCTCAACCTCTTTGATTCGTTTTCTCCTACAAAGTGTGCATCTCCATATCCTCCCCACATACTAATCCTGTCCAATACCACCATTAAGACGTCCCAGTCTCCTCCTCAGCCTCAGTTCAATTCCTGAATAAACCATCGTTTATTCCTTTGTTAATTCCAGATGCATCTGTTTCAAGTCCCTTCTAACCACGTGTCCATTGCAAAATAATTGCACTTAAGATGTTTAACTTGTTCTCTGGACAATATATGAAAGATGGGCAGACGGTGTATGGCGGGTTACGTCATTGGCTCGTATTCTAGAACCACAGAATAATAATCTGTTGATATCGGCTTGCCTTATGCCCATTAGAGAAGGCAGTGGATCATGCTTCTCGTGTCAAGTCTCTGTTTAACTGCAAACACACGGCAATGTGTTTTACTCTTTACTGTCCTGTGGAACAGCTGAACCAGCCACTCAGTTCAAGATCGGCATAACATGCTGGCCTGACCAGGGCTGCACACGTCCCGTGAGGGCAGAACAAAAGGAAAGGTATCTCCCTTCCTCTGCCTGCATCCCATATTCCAACGGCTCATTTCCATTCAGGTAGGTAGCCATTCACTGTTTTAGACGAATACTTTATGATTGAGTCTCTTCCAAGAGTGATGTCCATCTCTATGGGCACCAGTGGTACTGTCTTCATTGATGCTGACCTACAGATGTAAGGATGTTTTTAAATTCTACATCAGTGGCAGTGCATTGTAAATGAATTGTTTCCTGTGTCACACGAAAGAAATGGAGCCAGCTAAGTGAGGAAAATAAATTATTGTGATCAAATCTGAGAGTGTTCTTGAGGCAGTATTTGGGGTATTGTGGAGAAATTTTCTTTCCTTTATATGGAGTGATCTCCTTACCACAGAGAGAGTGAAGAGGAGTTCCACCAGATTAATCCCTGGGATGATGGCACCATGAGGAGTGAGAGAAGGTTTACCCATAGCGCTGTGAGAGAATAAGAGGTGGTTGCATTGAATCCTGAGAGGGATAGACAATCACTCCTTATATTCGAAACAGACAATGGGAAGGTGATAAATTCATGATTGCTGTTTCACTCAGGATGAATGATTCGGGATAGTTTAACTGCCTGGGCGGACGTTACACCCGCCCACCCTACTCCCCATTGAGAGAGACAGAGAGGTCCAAGTTTTGAATAGACTCTCCCCACATTAATGCAGTGCAGTTGGTGTGTGATCCTGCACTGAATGACATATTATCCACCAACCCGACAGCAGCCACAGTATCTTCTTTCTAAAACAGTTAACTATTCCCACCAGCTACTGACATTCATGAAGAACATGAATCCGTTTTCTCAGAGATGCAAGGTACTTCCTTAAGTTTTAGACCAGAAGACTATAAGACATTGGAGCATAAATTAGGACAGTTAGCCCATCGGGTCTGTTCCGTCATTCAATCATCACTGATAGGTTTCTCAAACCCATTCTCCGAGCTTCTCCCCGTAACCTTTCATCCCCTGGATAATCAAAAACTATCTATCTCCGTGTCAAATATATTTAATGACCTGACCCCACAGCCTTCTGTGGCAATAAATTTCAAAGATTCACCATTTTATGGTTCAATAACTTCCTCCTTATCACTGTTCTAAAAAGTGTTCCCTTTCATTTAAGGGTGTGCCCTCGGATTCTAATCCAATGG
Organism: Chiloscyllium plagiosum; assembly: GCF_037043375.1. NCBI lineage: Eukaryota > Metazoa > Chordata > Chondrichthyes > Orectolobiformes > Hemiscylliidae > Chiloscyllium > Chiloscyllium plagiosum. Next base: position 29,529,281 of record NW_028270189.1, on the reverse strand, counting down.
AAACATCTTATCAACATCCACTCTCTCCACGTCATTCAGTATCCTGTCTATTTCAATTACATTCCCTCTCATCCTTTCAAACTTTATCAAGTATAGACCCAGAATACTCAAACATTCCTCATGCAATAAGCTTTTCATTCCCATGACCATTCTCATGAAAATCTTCTGAACACAATCCAGAACCAGTACATCCTTCCTGAGGTATGGAGCTCAAAAATGAGCACAATACTCCAAATGTGGTCCGATAAGAGCCATATACATCCTGTTCTTATATTCAATTCTTCTCGTAGTAAATGCTCCCAATCATAATTGCAATTGCCCTCCTAACTACTGCCTCAACCTGCAAGCTGACCTTGACAGAACCCTGCACTAGAACTCCCAAGTCCCTTTGCATTTCAGATTTCTGAATTTTCTTGCCATTTAGAAAATAGACCATGCTTCTATTCTTCGTGCCGAAGTGCATGACCTCACACTTTCCAACGTTAGAATTCATCTGACGATCTCTTTATCTGTCCAAATCCTTGTTCAGCCTGGCCACTTCCTCAATACGACCTGTCCATCTGCCTATCTTTGTGTCGTCTGCAAACCTAACCAGAGTGCCCACAATTCCCTCCTCTAGATTCGTTAATGTAACAAGTAAAAAGTTATAATTGCAACACTGAGCATTCTGGATCTCCACTTGTCCCCAGCTGCCATCCGGAGAAGTACTATTTTATCCACACTCTCTGCTTTCTGCCAGGCAGACAAGCTTCTATCCATGCCACTATCTTGCCTCTAACACCACGGACCCATATCATACTCAGTCATCTCCTGTGTGATACCTTGTCAAAGGCCTTCTTGAAGTCCAGGTGGATAATATCCATTGGCTGTGCTTGGTCGAGCCTGCTCAATTCCTCTTCAAAGAATTCCAGTAGTTTTGTCAGGAATTAACTTGCCTTGATGAAATCATGCCAACTTTGCCCTATTTTACCAAACACTTTCAACTTTTCAGAAATCTCATCTTTCACAATGGATTCCAGGATCTTACCCATGGCAGAGGATAAACTGGTCATGGTCATTTTTTTTTTTGTCTTTTTCCTAACTCCCTTGTTAAAAAAGGAGTGTCACGTTAGTGGGTTTCCAGTGCTCTGGGATCGTTCCTTACTCTAGTGATTCCTGAAAGATAACCACGATTGCCTCCACTCCCTCTTCAGCTATCTCCCTTCTCATACTGGGATGAAGACCATCTGAGGAGAAAGTGAGGACTGAAGATGCTGGAGATCAGGGCCTCATTCCTGAAGAAGGGGTCATGCCCGAAACGTCGATTCTCCTGCTCCTGAGATGCTGCCTGACCTGCTGCACTTTTCCAGCAACACATTTTCAGATGTAGTCCATCTGGTCAAGGTTATTTACCCACCTTCGGGCCATTACATTTTTTTCTAGCATGTTCTCCATGGTGGGGGCCATCATACTCAGCTCTGGCCCCTCAATCTCTTGAATGTTTAAGGTATTACTCGTGCCTTCCACCATGAAAGCTGATGCAAAGTAATTATTCAGTTCCTTGGCCATTTTATCGTTCCCCGCTGCTTTCTCTCCATTATCAGTTTCCAGCAATCCAATGTTCACTTTTGCCGCATTTTTATGCTTTATATATCGAAAGAAACTATCACAATCTTCCTTGACATTACTGGCTAGCTTACCCCCAATATAATAATCTCCCTCCTTATTTTATTTTGTTAGCCTTCTGTTTTGTCTTTGTCAGCCTCCCAATCCTCAGGTTTCCCACTGCACTTTGCCACATTATATCATTTCTCTTTTGCTTTTATGCTATACATGACTTCCCTAGTCAGCTATGGTTGTTCCATCCTCCCTATACAAGCCTCTTTTTTTGCTTAGGATAAATCTCTGCTGTATCCTGAATTACTCCAAAAAACTCTGCCATTGCTGTTGCACTGTCTTTCCTGCTGGGCCCGTCTCCCAGTCAATTCTACCCAGCTCCTCACTCATGTCTGTGCAATGGCCTTTATTCAGCTGTAATACTGTTACTTCTGATTCTAAGTTCTCCACCTGAAATTGCAGAGTAAATTCAATCATAATATGATCACTGTCACTTGCAGCTCCCCTCATCTAGTCTGCCTGCACAAGCTGCTCCAAAAGCCGTCTCGTAGACATTCCACAAATTCCTTTTCCTGCCAACCACTATCAATCTGAATTCCCAGTCCATCTGTATAATAAAATCCCACATGATCACTGTAACTTTGCCTTTCCTGCAGGTAATTCTAGCTCCTGGTGTATCTTACACCCCAGCTCCCTGCATATAACTCCAACTGCATGTTTCCACCTTTTTGATTCCTCAATTCTACCGACACAGATTCTACACCATCTGACCTTATTTCATTTCTTATTATTGATTATTGATTCAATCCCATTCTTAATACTGAGATAACTCTATCTCTCTGCCCACCTGCTTATCTTTTCGACAGGATGAATATCCTTGAATATTCAGCTCCCAATCCTGATCCTCTTGCAGCGATGTCACTGTAATGCCCACTCTGTCGAACCTGCCAATTTATGGATGAGTCACAAGCTCATTTTCCTTATTCCTTATACTACATGTAATCCGATAAATTAGTTCAGTTCTGTATTACCCGTCGCTCTTCTCATTGTCATTTGTTAGTCCAGCTGTTGGTACCTACACGGACCCTGACCACTGGATCATTCCCCTCCCGCTCCAAGTTCTGCAAGACCGATGATATATCCCAAACCCAATCACCATGTAGGCAACACCACCTTCATAACTCTTAATCCCGATTACGGAGAGCAGTATCTATGCTTTTAACTATACTATCCCCAATGTTCCATCATTGGGCTGCATGGTGACACAGCAATGCTGCCTCACAGTGCTAGGCACTTGGGTTCATTTCCAATCTCTGCACCCTGTCTGTGTGGACTTTATACATTCTTCCCGTGTCTGCATTGGGAGCATTAACTCTTTTCTCTCTCCACAGTACGTCTCTGTGTTTGCTTCAGATTTCTACCATCTACAGTATTTTTGCTTTAGTTCGATGGAGAAATGCAGCAAATGTGACAGGTTTTGTAAAAGCAACTGTTGTTCGCAGGCTCCTCTGGGTGTTTAGGAATCTTGCCCGGCCACTTGTCAGAGTGCAGTGCCCCTGGATGCCCATTCCATCTCCCTCAGTTCCCTCAGTCCATCGTCATTGCATGCAGCCTTTCCTTGTGCCACCACTAGGACACCTCACACCCCAATGCCTGGCACTGGATACTTTCTTCGCAGGACAGTGCACACAACGACACTGGGAACTTTCTGACCCGCTGGGTATGCTGGGTAAAGACCCTGCCATGAAAAGGAACAGAATAACTAGAATCCAATTGAATAGCAAAGCTGAGTAAACAGGCTGAATTACATCCATCTGCTCTGACATTTTCTAATCTTCTGTTTATCCTCGGCCATCTGCAAATAGATGGCCCATATGTATGCCTTGTCAACAGGTTTGGTGGAGGAGATAAATATCAGATCCGGTGGTCATTGGACTGATTCAGTGGTCTCACTTTCCTGACGTCAAACTTACGTTTTTACTATCAAGTCGATCCAGATTAAAGAAAAGGCCTTGCTGGAGTTGTGCTGAAAGGATATTTGAATTTTGGAGACATTAGAATATGTCACGTGCGAGTGAGGCGAGGAATCGTAAGGTAGCACAGTTAAACACACGATCAAAGTGCTGGTCGCAAGGCAGTACTTCCGATATGTGGATCATTGGGATTCCCGAGTCGGATGGTATGAACCTGAACTGGAAGCAATTTACGATATGAGGATTATTGGGATTCACGGGTCAGTCGGATACACACAAAAGGACAGGATGCACATGAACTGATAACACTCTCCGATATGTGGATCATTGGGATTCCCGGGTTGGTAGGATATAGACAAGATGGACGGGATGGCTTTGAACTGGCAGCAATCTCCTGGCAGGCAGGTTTGCTATTGTCCTTTACGAGGGTTTAATCTAGTGTGTGGCGGCGGTGGGAGAGGGGTGTGTGGAAACACAGCAGTAGTTCCATAGGTACAGTGACTAAGGGGGAGTTGGAGACTAATCCCAGTACAGCTAAGACCAACAAAAAAAAAACAGAGGGTACGGAACACAGTGGCCTGGCAGTCTGAAGTGTGCTGATTTTAATATGAGGAATCAGTTTGTTTGAACAAATATTTCGATATCGCTGCATGTCAGAAAATAGGAAGAGATGATGTATAATTGTCTACTGTGTCCTTCACTGGACCAGCTTGTCTCTGCAGGCACCAAAACTTCAGAACTTCAGAACTAATACAACACAGAAGGAGGCCATTCAGCCCACCATGCGTCCATGAGCTCTCCAACTTGACAACTTGAAACAGAGGGAATGATCGGAGCTCGACTGAGAGGGAGAGAAATAAACAGCGAGAAAGACAGTGAAGTGAGATAAACAGAGTGAAAAAAATGAGCGACAGAGTGAGTGAGAGCAAGGGGTGTCAGACGAATATGATGCTAGATCAAGAGACAGCATGAGGAGAAATACACAGAAACTTTTCTTAGAAACTCCTACAGACTGTAAGCCATTTGTCTGGTGCCATATCCTGTGAGCACCATGCTGATACTGGCTGTCATCCCAGGTCATTTATCGCCAATAACATCCCAGAGCTGAGTTGCTGACAGCTAAACACAATCCAATAGACCAATAGATTGGTTCCAGGTAGAAGGTGGATTAATTTAAATATTCTGAGCCAACAGGAACTTGTAGCCCCTCTAGACACTGCGTGAGAGGCAGGGTGGCATCTCATTGAAGGGAATCACTGGCAGAGGGGAAATCAGGATCTCAGCTCTGGGTCAAATAATGATTGATAAAGTTTGCACACCACTTCCATGGTTTTCTAATTCACATTACAATTTATATAGCTCCACATAGTAAGTAAATTTTAACAATATTGTCTTTTTGTAATTTTCATGTTTTGGTATGTACAGAAAAGCTTTTTTATCCTTGTATTTTGTGTTGAATAAACACATTTTATTACTGAGGAAGAAAGGACCTGCTCCGATGGGACAGTGTCATGTGAACCGCGCTGGGACCAGAGTCCGAGTGAATCATAACCAGGGCTCGAGACAGAGCTTTAAACTGATTAGGAGTGTGTGTGTGTCTGTGTATGTGTGTCTGTGTGTGTGTGTCTGTGTGTGTGTACGTATATGTGCGTGTGTGTCTGTGTGTGTGTGTGTGTGTGTGTGTACGTATATGTGCGTGTGTGTCTGTGTGTGTGTATGTCTGTGTATGTGTGTGTGTGTCTGTATGTGTGTGCATATATGTGTGTGTGTATGTGTGTGTGTGTCTGTGTGTGTGTGCATCTGTATGTGTGTGTCTGTGTATGTGTGTGTGTTTGTGTGTGTGTGTATGTGTGTGTGTGGGTGTGTCTGTATGTGTGTGTGTGTCTGTGTGTGCGTATATGTGTGTGTGTCTGTGTGTGTGTCTGTGTGTGTGTGTCTCTGTGTGTGTGCGTATATGTGCGTGTGTGTCTGTGTGTGTGTGTCTGTGTATGTGTGTGTGTGTCTGTATGTGTGTGCATATATGTGTGTGTGTGTATGTGTGTGTGTCTGTGTGTCTGTGTGTGTGTGTCTGTGTGTATGTGTGTGTGCGTGTGTGTGTGCGTGTGTGTGGTGCAGTTATAGGGTTTAATTAGAAATGCCGAATTAAAAAAGGAGGTAAGAGTACAGAATTCAGGAGCGGTTATTAGATTGTCCAGCACAGACACATATAGGATAGAGCATCTGGAAATGTTTAACATATCACTCTTCAAGCGCACTGCACAAATGAATGACAATGAGAAGAGGGACGGTTAATGCAGGACTGAAAGGGTTACAACTGAATACATGCTGTATAAGGAATAAGGTAAATGAGCTTGCGGTGCAGAATTAAATCGGCATGTATGAAGCGATGGGCATCACGGAGATGTGGCTGCAAGGGGATCTGAATATTTAAGGATATTTATCCTATCGAAAAGATAGGCAGGTGGGCAGAGGGAGTGGATTTGCATTATTAGTAAGAAATGAAATTCAATCAATAGTTAGAAAGGAAGTAAGGTCAGATGGTGTAGAATTAGCCTGGGTAGAATTGAGGAACCACAAAGGTAAGACAACCACAGTTGAAGTCTTGTATAGGGCTCGAAAAACGTAGTCAGGAGCTGAGGCACAAGATACATCAGGAGATAGCAAAAATGTGTAGGAAAGGCAAGGTACAGTAATCATGGGTGATTTCAGTATGCAGGGGAACTGGGAACATTAGATGGTAGTGGTTTGCAAGAAAAGGAATTTTAGGAATGTTTATGAGATGGCTTTTTGGACCAACGTCTGGTGGAGCCCACTCAGGAACAGATGATACTGGATTTAATGACGAAGGATTCGTAAGCGAGATTAGGGTGAAGGTAAAATTCGGAAGCAATGATCAGAACATGGTTGAATTTATTCTGCAATTTGAGAGAGAGAAGATAGAATCAGAGATAACAGTATTTCAGCTGCATAAAGGCAACGACAGAGGCATAAGGGAGAAGCTGTTTAGAATTGACTGGGAGAGTGGTCCAGCAGGAAAGGTAGGGGAACAGCAATGGCAGCAGATTCCAAGATAAATTCAGGAACACAGCAGAGATTCTTGCCGAGGAATAGAGGCATGGTACAGGGAGGATGAGACAGTCAGGGCTGACGACGGAAGTCAGGGATTGCATACAAGCAAAAGAACAAGCGTATAATTTGTTGAGGGGCAGTGGGAGACTAGAGAATTGGGAAACTTACAAAGACTAACAGAGGAAAAAAAAGGACAGAGAAGATTAGATATGCAGGTAAGCTAACCAGTAATAGAAAGGTGACTGTAAGAGGTTCTTTAGATATATAAAGTGCAAAAGAGAGGCAAAAGTGAATATGGACCACTGGAAATTGATGCTGGAGAAACAGTAGTGGAAAACAAAGAAATGAATGAGGAACTTTGCATCAATTGTCATGGTGGAAGACAAGAGTAATTTCCCAAAACTTGAAGAGAGTGAGAGGGCAGAGATGAGTATGGTGGTCATCACCAAGAAAAACATGATATAAAACTGCATGGCCTGAATTTGGGTAAATCACCTGAACCATATGGACTACACTCCAGCATTGTAAGGGAAATAGCTGAAGAGGTATGGAAAGTGAAAGTGGTAATCTTTCAGGAATGACTAAAATCAAGAAAGGCTGGAAAATTGCGAACGTGACATTTATTAAGGGAGTTAGGCAGAAGATGGAAAATTACAGACTGATTAGCCTAACTTTGGTTGTAGGTAACATCCTGGAATCCTTCGTGAAGGATGGGCTTTCTGAATACTTGGAAGTATTTAGTAAAATAGTGCAAAGTCAGCATTGTTTCATCAATGGGAGGTCATGCCTGACAAACCTGCTGGAATACGCTGAGGGAGTAACGAGCAGATTTGACCAAGGAAAACCAATAGATGTTGTCCACCTGCTTCTCTAAACTCCTTTGATAAGGTGCCACGCTGGAGCCTATTGAGAAAGATGAGGGCCCCTGGTGTTACAGGCAAAGTGTTAGCTTGGATAGATGCGTGGCTGTCTGACAGAAAGCAGAGAGTGGGGATAAAAATGTCCTTCTCAGGATGGCATCCAGTTATAAATAGTATACCTCAAGGCTCAGTTTGGGACCACAAAATTCGCTTTGTGCATTAATGGTCCACATGAAGGAACTGACGGCATTCTGGATAAGTTTTCAAACAGTGAAAAGATGGAATAGAGGGATAGGTAGCATTGAAGAGGTGATTCGGCTGCAGTAGGGTGCAGTAGCCCCCACTAGCACTCCTTTGATGCTCGCTTTGCAGTCCACCAAACTCAGGATAAACGCATCATCCTCCGCCATTTCTGCCAACACCAGTCAGACCACACCACCAGAGATATACTTCCCTCCCCACCCCAATCAGCATTCTGCAGAGACCATTCCCTTCACGCCTCCCTCGTTAGGTTCACGCGTCCCCCCTCCCACACCCCAATAAGCCACCTTCCACTCTCGGCACCTTCCATTGTCATTGCAAGAGGTATGAAACCTGTGCCAACAACTTCCTCCGCACCTCTATCCAAGGCCCCAAAGGATCCTTCCATATCAGGCAGAGAATATCCTGTGTCTCCAAACATCTTATCTACTCTGTCCATTGCTCCTGGTTTCCTCTACACTGGGGAGACAGGACGTCAACTTGCAGAACGGTTGAGGGAACACTCTCCGTCACACACCCAACAACCCCACTGCCCTATGGCTGAATACTTCGCCTCACCCTACCACTCCTCCATGGACATGCAAGTTCTTGGCCTCCTCCACTGCCACATTCTAGCCACTGACGTCTGGAGGAAGAGCGCATCGTCTTCCATCTTGGGACCCATCAACCTCACGGTATCCAGCGCAATGTCACCAGTTTCCTCACCTCCCCTCCCTCCACATTATCCCAGATCTAACCCAACAACTGAGCATCGCCTGTTTAACTGTCCTACCTATCTAACTTCCTTCCCATCTATCCACTCTACCTTGCACTCTCACCGCTCACCTTCATTTAGCCATCGCCTTCCAAGCTACCTTCCTCCCAGCCCCTCCCATTCATCTCTCAACCTCTTTCCGCCCACCCACTCCATTCCTGATAAAGGCTTTATGACTGATACGTCAAATATCCCGTTCCTCAGAGTCTGCCTGACTGGCTGTGCTTTTCTCGCACCACACTTTTTGACTCTGATCTCCAGAATCTGCGGTCCTCACTTTCTCTTGCTGAAGGATTTGCACAGGTTAAGGGAGTGAGCAAAGAAGTGGCAGGTGGAGTATAATGTGAGCAAGTGTGAGGTCATGCAGATTGCCAGAAAAAATAAATGCATGGACTATTTTCTAAATAGCGAGCAAGTTCAGAAGACTGGGGTCGGGGGCGTGGGGGGGGGGGGTGGAATTGAGGGGATGCTTGTCCAAGGATCTTGAAATGTCAAACTTCTGCGTGTCAGCAGTTGGGAAGGCAAATAAAATGATTCCATTTATTTCAAGAGGGCTTGAATATAAATGCAGGGATGCACTTCTGAGGATCTATAAAATTTTGGTCAGTCGACATTTGGATTATTGTGCACAATTTTGGATCTCATATCTCAGGAAGAATGTACTGGCCAAGGAGAATTTTCCGATATGATTCACGAAAGTGGTCCCAGGAATGAAAAGCTTAACATATGAAGAACAACTGAGGGCTCAGAATCTATATTTGATAGAGATCAAAAGAATGTTAGGAGGTCTAATTGAAAGTTACAGAATATTGAATGACCTGGACAGGGTGGATTTTGGGAAGATATTTCCAATTGAGGGGAGACTAGGACCCGAGGGGACAGAGTAAAGAGAAGATCTTTTCAAACACAGATAGAGACGAACCTCTTTAGCCAGAGAGTGGTGAATCTAGGGAATTCACTGCTACTGAAGGCTGTCGAGGCCAGGTAATTAAATATATTTAAGAGTTAGACAGATAGGTTCTTGATTGTAAACGAGATGAAGGGTTACAGATAGAAATCGGAAGAATGGGGTTGAGAAGCTGAACAGCCATCATTGAATGTCGGAGCAGGCTTAATGGGCTGAATGGCCAAATTTCTGGTCCAATGTCTTCTGGTCTTTTGGTTAATATTGGCTCTCCTCATTCCTCATTGGAGATGTATCCTGGAATTTGATTTTCTTATGATTTATAAACATTAACATCCCAATACTGATGACTAGGCAATATCATGTTCCCTCCCTCCAGGCTCTGCCGCCATGTCCCCAGTATCATAATCACACTGAAATTGAAAACCAGTGCATGGTACTTAATCACAGTTGATTGACATCGACAACATTCACAGGATGACCCTCACCTGCCCTCTCTGATCTTCGACTAGCCATCTGAATTGTGTGTTACATCATATTCTCTGTTAACATATCCATGCCATTTGTCTGTTATAACTCATGAAGTCATAGGCACATTTGCCTGTCAGATTATGGACTAGAAAAGTTCTCTCCATATTTTACTGACATCATAATCACTGATCAGTAGTTCCAGACTGTATGTTTCCATTTATAAACGGAGAAACTTGGTTATGTTCTGACAATCCTTTGACATTACTCACATATCCAAGGCATATTGAATGATTACACGCAATATTCCTTCCTTCAGCCACCCCCACATATCCCAAGCTAAATGTGTAAATTTCTAACGTTCTTTTGAATTTTAATAAAATAAATATTGAACTCAAAGGGGTTAAATAGAGCTATTTGTTCAGTGACTGTTACTGATGTCAATCTCCGTGAATCCTAATTATTCCAATGGAGAGTTTCAATCGTTGAAAAATAAATGGGCTCTGTTCAATGTGCTATCCAATAGTGTGAGTAGGAGCATCACTTACAGCACTAACAGGGATCAGCAGCTCGAGAATGAGAGAGAGAGAGAGAGGGGGGGAGGAGAGATCAGAATCGGAGAACATTGGACAGGAACGTTACAATAATTGTTCATAATCTGAGGACCATGGATTGCAATGTTCCAACAATGCATCAGAATCTGAGAACATTACACTGGAATGTTCCAACAATGGTTCAGAATCTGAGAACATTAGACTGGAATGTTCCAACAATGGACAGGAGTTTATGCTTGGGTCTTTACTGTCTTTCGCAGCCTTTGATATCATTAGAATATCGGATCCAGGATATCCTTTGGATTATTCAAGGTGATTACTATCCCATCCTCGCAATAGTTGGTGTTCCTGGTAAGTCATTATATTTGTCTACTAAACCGGGTTAAACTGAATTTCTGCTCATGATATGTACATTTTGGAAAGTGCAAGTCAATATCTTCAGTTCCAAACAAATATTCATTTCCTTATAAATTATAACTATCAAACTACGATTTATAACTTACTCACTGATAAGCGAGAAGGAACAAAACTCTTCTCAAAATCCATAATCCATTTTGTCCTTCACAGATTTACATCTCCATATCCTCCTCACTCACCAATCCTGTCCAATACCACCATCATGGTATCCCAGTCTTGTCCTCAGTCTCAGTGCAATATCTGAATAAACCATTTGTGCCTTTGTTCAATCCGGATGCAACAGTTTCACGTTCCTTGTAATCACATGTCCGTCACTAAATAATTGCTATTGAGAATGTTTAACTTGTTCTCTGGACCTAAGGAAAGACAGTTTATGGTGGCCAGGCCATTGACTCATAATCTAGAGCCACAGAATAATAGTCTGTTGATATTTCATGAAGGAAATTGGGGAGTTTAAAAGTAACTATTATCATTTGTTATAAAAACCAATCTGCTTGCCTCAAGTCCTTTAGGGAAGTCAATGTGTTTTGCCTCCCTCGTCAGGTTTCCATGTGACTTCTGTGATGAACACGTGGGTGTACTGTACCTTTGAGAGATTTGAAAAACAACAATAACTACCTGACAGCACCAAGCGTTCTGAAAAATAGATATAATTAACATTTGGTCGAACAACCCGATTAGCTCATTGTCTCGAAACAAATTCAGCAAAACATTTTAAATTATACCCCAAAATGCCCACCTCCAACCAAGTTTTAAATTATTATATTGACAATCATAACAGCCAATGATACAATCCGTTAGTTTGGCGGTTCAAGACCATGGAAAATCGAACAGTTGAGAGGAGAACTGCCAAGCTACCAGCATGCAAAGAACGCCTGAAAAATAGCTCTCCTTTAGGCACCATTATTGATTAGTAACTGGTGATGCATTGTCCCCAAGAAGAAAAGAGGACAGGAATATGGCGAGGAACCGAAAGCTTCCTAGTTTTGAGATAAGAAGTTTTGTTTTGTAAATCTTAATTCGGAGTCTTATCGGACTAGTATTGTGGAGGGGGAAGGTAAAAGACAGGTTAGAGGAAGAAGTTGTAAATAGTCATTCGTTTATTATTCTCTGTTATGCTTTAAGAAATAAAGTTGTTAATTTTTACTTTAATAGACTTGGACTCTAGAATTATCACAGATTACTGCATGGGATAAATCTTTTCTCTGTTGCTGGTTTTAATTAAGCAGGAAGATTTATCCTGTGTTGTAACACTACAAAACCATAGCTATGCGTTTTACTCTTTATGGTACTGTGGAACAGCTGAACCAGCCACTCAGTTCAAGATCTGCATAACATACTTCCTGTGAGAGAAGAATAATTGTAAAGATAGCTCCCTTTCTCTGCCTGTTTTCTCTATTACTACATCTCATTTACATTCGGGTACGTGATCATCCCCTATTTTTGGTGTATTCAATCTCATTGAAATTCTCCCCGAGTGTGATGCACATCTCCATAGATATCTCTGGTGCTGGCTTTATTGATGCTGACGTACAGATGTAAGGGACTTAAATTCCATGTCAGTCGTAGTGCATAGAGAAGGAATGGCTTTTTGTGTCACAGGAAAGAAATGGCAACATCTAAGTGAGAAAAAAGATGTTTTTTGAAAATCCCTGAGAGTGTTGTTGAGGCAGTATTTGGTTAACTGTGGATAGACTTTATCTCAAGTTTCACCAGACTAATCCCTGGGATGATGGCACCATGAGCAGTGAGTGAAGGTGAGTGAGTGAATAAGAGGTGATTACATTGAATCTTAAGGGGGATGGACAATCACTCATGATGTTCTAAACAGACACTGATACGGTGATACGTTCCACGGCTTTTTTTTTCCCACTCAGATTACATGATTCTCGATAGTTTAAGAGCCTCTGAGAACGTTCTACCCAACCACACCCACACCCTATTTCAACTGAGACAGAGAGAGAAAGAGAGGAGAAAGAGAGGAGAGTGAGAGAGAGAGAGAGATAGAGAGAGAGAGAGAGAGAGAGAGAGTCTGGCTTTTGAATAAAATCTTGCAACATTAATACAGTTCAATTGGTGCGTGATCCTGCAATGAACGTCATGTTATCCATAATCCCAACAGTAGCAACAATACCTTCATTATAAAAGAATTAATTCTTTCCAGCATTGTAGAGAGAAGAAAAGTTATTTTTTATGCCACAGGAAAGAAACGGAGATATTTAAGAGGAAAACGAGTTATTGTGATCATCGCTGAGAGTGTTGTTGAGGCAGTATTTGGGACACTGTGGACAGACTTTCTCTCCTTTATAAGGAATGATCGCCTTGCCACAGAGAGAGTGCAATGGAGTTTCACCAGACTAATCCCTGGGATTATGGTACCATGAGGAGACAGTGAAGATTAATTTCTGGCGTTGTGAGAGAATGAGAGGCGATTGCATTGAAACTTGAGGGGGAAAGACAGTCACTCACGATGTTCTAAATAGACACTGATACAGCGAAAAATTCCATAGCTTATTTTTAACTCGGGTTGCCTGATTGTCGATCGTTTAAGAGCCTCTGAGAATATTCCCCTCACTCCACACCCAATCCCCATGTCGCATGAGAGAGACAGAGGGCCATTCTTTGAATAAACTCTCTCCACATTAATATAGTGCATTTGGTGTATGGTCTGCACTGAAAGTCTCGTTATCCGTAATCCCTACAGCAGCCGCAATACCTTCATGCTAAAACAGTTAACTATTCCCACCAGATTCTGATCTCCATGGAGAACATGGGTGTGTCTTCTCGGCGATGGAAGATGCCTCCATGAGACTTGGCACAACTCGTTTGGCTTCCCTCCTCATTGCCAGCAAACTATGTTCAAGCATGGAACCATGATTAACATCATGGAGTTCTCTACCAGTGCAGTCTCGGTTTCATTGGTTTGTCATGTTGGAATATCAGTGACCCCCTCTTTTTCCTGTATAACTGTCTCGTGGGGATGAATAGCCTCCTCCTGGTCTCATGGAACAGGTTTAAGGGTTGGATTGGGCTCTCCCTGTTCCTGTTTAACAGCTCGATGCATTGAACAGACCACTCTTCTTCCTGTGTAACAGGCAGGAGTATTGAATGTGCTGTCACTTTTCCTGTTCCTGAATGCCAGCTCATTCCCGTGTGCAACCAGCTGGAGATGCTTAATGAGCTCCCCTTTTAACTGTGGAAGTGTGCAGTGTCTGACCGTGCTGTTACATAAATGTTACCGACACTTTAACAGCACAAACCGGAATGCTGTCCGTGTCTTGCTGCACATGAACACAGAATGGTTCAGGAGCTGATGGGGCACAAAATGTTCTGAACATTCTGTGATCTTCAGTCATCATACCTACTTCAAATCTTATGATGAGAAAATACATTGATGGAGCAGCTGAAGATGTTTGTGCTGAGGGGTCTAACCTGTGGATCTCCTGCACAGATGTCCCAGGACTGAGAGGATTGTTGGCAACTGACCCCAACCTCTTTATTTGTGTTCTGAAAGAATCCATTCAGTGGGAAGGTTACACCTGATCCACATTCAGATCAAACAAGTAGGTGGTCCCGATGCCATCATCAGTCGAATACTGCCTTGGCTTCAAAGCCATTCGCTCTTTCCTGACCCCCTGTGTTCGCCTCTTGTTCATATCAATAGGTGATGGTGTATATGTAGGGAGGGCTTTCCTCTCACAGAAGGTAATCGCTGTCAGGAATTATCTGGGCGAGAGAGCTAGGGGAGCTTTATCGCTGAAAGCATTTAAGGAGGAGGTGTATGGATTTTTGACCTGTCAGAGAGCTAAGGGGTGAAGAATTGGTCATTAAAGAGAAATTACTGTCAACAGTAGATCAACCATGATGTTATGCAATGGCTTGATCATCCGAATTACCTGGTCCTGTTCCTTTTGTCCTCATATTCAGTAATTGCAAAGTTAATGGCTGTAATTTTCCTGAATGTTCTTTTAAAGAACGTTGCAATCAGAGAGAGTAAAGTATTTTGTGAGTCATCTCTTGTTGAGGTAGGGGGACTGTATTCACGGTGAATCTGGTGTATGATATCACCAAAAAATGAATCACAAGAAGCAGAGAGAAAACATACTGTAAAGAGACCAGAGGTGTCAGTCGAAACAAATAATATTTTCCAACCGACACCAAACCATGTGTGACATTCTTGAAGGGACTGAATGAGATCCTGTATTACAATTGATCGGGTATTTGGAGCAAGTGGCCTCCATCTGCTCCTTGCAGGAGAAATGAGGGGTTGAATAGAACATAGCAACAGCAGCAGTGGGCTATTAAATACTTTGTCACCGCTTCAATTGCTTTTGCTCAAAGCAGCACGCTTCGGTCTGTATACCATTTGACTGCATACCAAAAACAAATTTGAATAAATGCAAACATTCAAGCACCACAATCCTCTGGGGAAGGGAATTTACACTTGAGCAGCCCTTTGAGAATTTCTCATTTGTGTTCCAACAAATGTTGGAGCGTCGCTATGACCTTTTCTAGTCCCACTCTTCCATCGGTTACACCCATCTTAAATGCAGCCAGTTGACTGAGGTGGCCAATTATTTAGGTCTCCGACTCCGCCATCTTCTAGAAAAATGTGAGACACAGAAAGTTGAACTCATAACAAATGGTAAAGTGATAGAGTGCCCCAAAATGTTATTCTGACTTTGATGTTATTCTGCTCACACAAGCTATAAGAAGTGGGAATTCTTTCTGAAATGTTGGGATTTGGCTGAATTCCCTTCGCTTCAGGCAGTGGAGAGATTCCAATGAAACCCCACCAGGAATCCTTCACAAGTGGAGAAAGTGAGGTCTGCAGATGCTGGAGATCAGAGGTGAAAATGTGTTGCTGGAAAAGCGCAGCAGGTCAGGCAGCATCCAGGGAACAGGAGAATCGACGTTTCGGGCATAAGCCGTTCTTCAGGAATGAGGAAGGTTTGTCCAGCAGGCTAAGATAAAAGGTAGGGAGGAGGGACTTGGGGGAGGGGCGTCGGAAATGCGATAGGTGGAAAGAGGTCAAGGTGAGGGTGATAGGTCAGACTGGGGTGGGGGCGGAGAGGTCAGGAAGAAGATTGCAGGTTAGGAAGGAGGTGCTGAGTTCGATGGATTTGACTGAGACAAGGTGGGGGAGGGGAAATGAGGAAACTGGTGAAATCCGAGATCATCCCTTGTGGTTGGAGGGTTCCTAGGCGGAAGATGAGGCGCTCTACCTCCAACCGTCGTGTTGTTGTGGTCTGGCGATGGAGGAGTCCAAAGACCTGCATATCCTTGGTAGAGTGGGAGGGGGAGTTGAAGTGTTGAACCACAGGGTGGTTGGGTTGGTTAGTCCGGGTGTCCCAGAGATGTTCTCTGAAACGCTCCGCAAGTAGGCAGCCTGTCTCCCCAATATAGAGGAGGCCACATCTGGTGCAGAGGATGCAATAGATGATGTGTGTTGAGGTGCAGGAGAATCTGTGGCGGATATGGACGTTTCCTTTGGGGCCTTGGAGGGAGGTGAGTGGGGAGGTGTGGGTGCAAGTCTTGCACCTCCTGCGGTTGCAGGGGAAGGTGCTGGGAGTGGAGGTTGGGTTGGTGGGGGGTGTGGATCTGACGAGGGAGTCACTGAGGGAGTGGTCTTTACGGAATGCTGATAGGGGAGGGGAGGGAAATACATCCTTGGTGGTGGGGTCCGTTTGGAGGTTCGCGGAAATGACGGTGGATGATGCGCTGTACATGGAGATTGGTGGGGTGGTAGGTGAGGACCAGTGGGGTTCTGTCCTGGTGGCGGTTAGAGGGGCGGGGCTCAAGGGCGGAGGAGCGGGAAATGGAAGAGATGCGGTGGAGGGCATCGTCGATCACGTCGGAGGGGAAATTGCGGTCCTTGAAGAAGGAGGCCATCTGGGTTGTACGTTTTTGGAACTGGTCCTCCTGGGAGCAGATGCGGCGGACACGAAGGAATTGGAAGAATGGGATGGAGTTTTTACAGGGGGCAGGGAGGGAGGAGGTGTAGTCCAGGTAGCTGTGGGAGTCGCTCGGTTTATAGTAGATGTCCGTGTTGATTCGGTCGCCTGAGATAGAAATTGAAAGATGGAAATGTGTTGCTGGAGAAGCGCAGCAGGTCAGGCAGCATCCAGGGAACAGGAGAATCGACGTTTCGGGCATTAGCCCTTCTTCAGGAATGAGGAAAGTTTGTCCAGCAGGCTAAGATAAAAGATAGGGAGGAGGGACTTGGGGGAGGGGCGTCGGAAATGTGATAGGTGGAAAAAGGTCAAGGTGAGGGTGATAGGACAGATTGGGGTGGGGGCGGAGAGGTCGGGAAGAAGATTGCAGGTTAGGGAGGCGGTGCTGAATTTGATGGATTTGACTGAGACAGGCTGGGGGAGGGGAAATGAGGAAACTGGTGAAATCCGAGTTCATCCCTTGTGGTTGGAGAGTTCCTAGACGGAAGATGAGGCGTTCTTCCTCCAACCGTCGTTTCGCTATGGTTTGACGATGGAGGAGTCCAAAGACCTGCCTATCCTTGGTGGAGTGGGAGGGGGAATTGAAATGTTGAGCTACAGGGTGGTTGAGTTGGTTGGTCCGGGTGTCCCAGAGGTGTTCTCTGAAACGCTCCGCAAGTAGGCGGCCTGTCTCCCCAATATAGAGGAGGCCACATCGGGTACAGAGGATGCAATAGATGATATGTGTGGAGGTACAGGTGAATCTGTGGCGGATATGGAAGTTTCCTTTGGGGCCTGGGAGGGAGGTGAGAGGGGAGGTGTGGGCGCAAGTCTTGCACCTCCTGCGGTTGCAGGGGAAGGTGCCGGGAGTGGAGGTTGGGTTGGTGGGGGGTGTGGATCTGACGAGGGAGTCACGGAGGAAGTGGTCTTTATGGAATGCTGATAGGGGAGGGGAGGGAAATATATCCTTGGTGTTGGGGTCCGTTTGGAGGTGGCGGAAATGACGGCGGATGATGCGCTGTACATGGAGGTTAGTGGGGTGGTAGGTGAGGACCAGTGGGGTTCTGTCCTGGTGGCGGTTGGAGGGGCGGGGTTCAAGGGCGGAGGATCGGGAAGTGGAAGAGATGCGGTGGAGGGCATCGTCGATCACGTCGGGGGGGAAATTGCGGTCCTTGAAGAAGGAGGCCATCTGGGATGTGCGTTTTTGGAACTGGTCCTCCTGGGAGCAGATGCGGCGGAGTCGAAGGAATTGGGAGAATGGGATGGCGTTTTTGCAGGGGGCAGGATGGGAGGAGGTGTAGTCCAGGTAGCTGTGGGAGTCGGTCGGTTTGTAGTAGATGTCCGTGTTGATCCAGTCGCCTGAGATGGAAATAGAAAGGTCGAGGAAGGGGAGGGAGGAATCTGAGACTGTCCAGGTGAATTTGAGGTCGGGGTGGAAGGTGTTGGTGAAGTGGACAAACTTTCCTCATTCCTGAAGAAGGGCTAATGCCCGAAACGTCGATTCTTCTGTTCGCTGGATGCTGCCTGACCTGCTGCGCTTCTCCAGCAACACATTTCCATCTCTGATCTCCAGCATCTGCAGACCTCATTTTCTCTTCATAGAAATTGAAAGGTCAAGGAAGGGGAGGGAGGAATCTGAGACTGTCCAGGTGAATTTGAGGTCGGGGTGGAAGGTGTTGGTGAAATGGATGAACTGTTCAACCTCCTCGTGGGAGCACGAGACGGCGCCGAATGGCCCAAGCTATGCCTGCCTCTTCATAGGATATGTGGAACAGTCCATCTTCCGCAACTACACTGGCCCCAACCCACACCTTTTCCTCCGCTACATCGATGACTGTAAGCACCCGCATGGGCCCCAGCTATGCCTGCCTCTTCGTAGGATATGTGGAACAGTCCATCTTCTGCAACTACACTGGCTCAAAACCCCACCTTTTCCTCCGCTACATCGATGACTGTAAGCACCCGCATGGGCCCCAGCTATGCCTGTCTCTTCGTAGGATATGTGGAACAGTCCATCTTCTGCAACTACAGTGGCCCCAACCCCCACCTTTTCCTCCGCTACATCGATGACTGTATCCGTTGCAAACCCAGCCTCACCATCAAACCAGCAGACATGGGAGGCGCGGTTGTAGTTTGGCGCACCGACCTTTACACGGCTGAGGCCAAACGCCAGCTCGCAGATACCTCCTCCTACTGCCCCCTTGACCATGACCCCACCCCACCACAAAACCATCATCTCCCAGACCATCCAAAACCTCATCACCTCGGACGATCTCCCATCCACCGCCTCCAACCTCATAGTCCCACAACCCCGCACCGCCCGCTTCTACCTCCTGCCCAAATTCCACACACCTGACTGCCCCAGCCGACCCATTGTCTCCACCTGCTCCTGCCCCACCGAACTCATCTCTGCATACCTTGACATGGTCCTGTCCCCCTAAGTCCAAGAACTCCCCACCTACATTCGTGACACCACCCATGCCCTCCACCTCCTCCATGATTTTCGCTTCCCCGGTCCCCAACGCCTTATCTTCACCATGGACATCCAGTCCCTGTACATCTCCATCCCCAATCACGACGGACTGAAAGCCCTCCGCTTCTTCCTTTCCCGCCGTACCAACCAATACCCTTACACTGACATCCTCCTTCGACTGACTGAACTGGTCCTCACCCTGAACAACTTCTCTGTCCAATCCTCCCACTTCTTCCAAACGGAAGGAGTAGCCATGGGCACCCGCATGGGCCCCAGCTATGCCTGCCTCTTCGTAGGATATGTGGAACAGTCCATCTTCCGCAACTACACTGGCACCAAACCCCACCTTTTCCTCCGCTACATAGATGACTGTATCGGCGCCGTCTCGTGCTCCCACGAGGAGGTTGAACAGTTCATCCACTTCACCAACACCTTCCACCCCGACCTCAAATTCACCTGGACAGTCTCAGATTCCACCTTCCCCGTCCTCGACCTTTCTATATCTATCTTAGGCGACCGAATCAACACGGACATCTACTATAAACCAACCGACTCCCACAGCTAACCAACCAACCAACCAACCCAACCACTCTGTGGCTCAACACTTCAACTCCCCCTCCCACTCCACCAAGGATATGCAGGTCTTTGGACTCCTCCATCGCCAGACCACAACAACACGACGGTTAGAGGAAGAGGGCCTCATCTTCCGCCTGGGAACCCTCCAACCACAAGGGATGAACTCGGATTTCACCAGTTTCCTCATTTCCCCTCCCCCCACCTTGTCTCAATCAAATCCATCGAACTCAGCACCGCCTTCGTAACCTGCAATCTTCTTCCTGACCTCTCCGCCCCCACCCCAGTCTTACCTATCACCCTCACCTTGACCTCTTCCCACCTATCGCATTTCCGACGCCCCTCCCCCAAGTCCCTCCTCCCTACCTTTTATCTTAGCCTGCTGGACAAACTTTCCTCATTCCTGAAGAAAGGCTTATGCCCGAAACGTGGAATCTCCTGTTTCCTGGATGCTGCCTGACCTGCTGCGCTTTTCCAGCAACACATTTTCAGCATTAATCACAAGTGGTAAATGTGAAGCAAGGATTTTATGGTCTCGCACTTGCCAATAACAAAAGACCGGCATTCCAGGAATGAGTAAAGGGAAACCTCTTTGAAAATCTTCCAAAAGAATTATATCATTTTATTTTAGTTTAGGGGATCAATCCTCCTCACTGTGCATCAGGTGTGGTCTCAGCAATGCCCTGTACAGATGCGGTTAAACATTCCTACAATTAAACCTGATACCTTTTGCCAAAACCAGCATCATTCCACTTACCTTCTAAATCACTTGCTGCATCTGACTTCATATGATTCATGTCGTAATAACATGGAAACCTCCTGTATCACAGAGTTTGGCAATCTCTCTCCATTTAAATTGTTTACCATTGTTTCAACCTTCATGCCAAAATAGACAACTTACGTTAAATTATTTCTGCTGAAGGTTTGCTCACTAACCTTCCCTGCCTGTATCACATTGCAGACTCACTACCTCCATTTGACGACACATTGAATGACCATCTTGGTATATGAGCTAATTGATCTCCAAGCCATTCCCACCCCTTCCTCCACATCTTTTTACAGATTGTTGATAATTGATGACCCCACAGTGATCTCTGAAGCACTCCATCAGTTACAGCTTTGCAGCCTGAAAATAAACATTTATCTCTACTCTCTATTTCCTGTAAGCGACAGCTTCCCTATTCCTGTGTAGCGTTCAGATGTGTCGAATGACCTCCTCCTGGACTGTGTAGTGCACTGAACGAGCTGAATTATTTCATTCTATACTCCTGTGCAATTCCTTAGAGGGGCAGAATGGTCTCCTCCTGTGTCATTGTAACGGTCCTGTCTGACAGAATGGAGTGGTCCCAAACCCTGTAACTGCATCGAGGGGTGGATTGAGGGAACAACATATGGGATAGAGGCAGAAGTTGCCCATTCGGCTGCACCATTCAGAATGCTAATGGCTGATCCGAGTGTGTCTGACTATCTATTTCCTGTCTGTTCACAATAAACACTGACCCTTCTGTTCAGTTAAGATCAGTCGAGCTCAGCCTTGAATACCTTCAAAATCCGAGTCTTCACTGCTTCCTGAGGATGAGGATACCACAGGTAGCACAACACTAAAGTGAAAGGGACGTCCTCATTTCATTGTGCGACTGTTATTTTAAAACTGTGTTAACTGAACATCAAATCACCACCTCTTTTCAGACATAAGGACAGAATAATTAAGTATACTTCGGAACATAATCCATTCCGGACTCCAAACCTAGCCCACATTCCTACTGACCCTTTCCAATCAAATATCTATCACACCCAGCCTCTGCTGTTGTCTCAGGAAGAGAATTCCTGATAGCATAATACCGTTGGAGCATTAAGGAAATGAGCAGATTGAGGCCATTCAGCCTATCGAGTCGGAAATTCCGTTCAATAATTTCTTATATGTAGCTCGACCTCATTTTTCTGCCTTCTCCCTCGAATCCTTGATCCCCTTACAAATCAAAAAAAATATCGATTTGTGTCTTAATGTGTCACTAGCGTCTGTGCCTCTGTGTATCTGTATGTAAGTGTTTGTGCGTGTCTGTGTGTGTATCTGTGCCTCTGTTTGTGTGTGTCTGTATGTGTGTGTGTGCCTGTGTGTGTGCGTGTGTGTGTCCATGTGCTTGTTATCTGTGTGTTTGCGTATCCACACCTGTCTGTCTGTGTTTCAGCCTGTGTTTCGATCTGTATTTATGTCGATTTGTATGTGACTGTATATGTATTTGTGTGTTTATACGTGTATGTATACCTATCTCCTTGTAAATATTGTGTGTGCTCGTCTGTGTATTTCTGTGTCTGCGTCTCTGTGCAGTGAGTTATCTTTTTTTTTGGAAGTCAAAGGACTGTTGTTGGAACTGCCAGTGGGCTTAAACTGAGAATTGTCTTTCACTGAACATTGCTCCGTCACTGGTCAGTAAGACGTGGATGTTTCAGATTCTCCACGCGAGGCGTCCTGGTCCTCTCCAGCTCTTTAAGAGTCCTCCCACCATGGCGGGGGAGGGAGGGTGGGAATTGAGGGAACGGATATCGGACACTCCACTACCCGGCTTGGCCCTTTCTGTCCCTTTCCAGGCAGTTTCTCCTGGAATGGGAGAAAGGAATGGAGGGAGAGTTGGAATGCGTGACCCTGCTCTTTGTGCTGGTGGAGGGAAAGTTGTCAGGTATCTGGAATGAGTCAGTCGACAGTTTTGAACCAATGTAGTATTTTTAGTTGCTGAATTCAAAGCGAGAGTGGTAGTACCTGAGCCTTATTTGGAGACAGATATTCAGTGAGTGTGAGGGAGCAGAGAGGAAACGGTAACTCTTATCCTAACAGAGCGAGGAGGATATTGTTGCTTGCCCAGTATTGTGGGACATTTCTTCCGATCATCTCAGCGTCGAGGTGAGCCTACCCGAATGTCTTGTCCAAGTCGGCCACTAATAACGACACAGACCTGTCCCTCAGCTTCCACAGAATCAGTTCAGAGTTCAGATAGAGCTTACAGTTAGCAAGGAGAAGCACATATTGGTATGTTATATATCGAAACCAAAACGGTAGCAGAAAGTCTAAGCATCATATGCTCTGGAAATTAGACAGGCAAGTATTGTGGATACCGCAGTCTTATTGGATGGTCTCAAGCTGTATCCAAACTGCGTTAACTATGACAGCTGAAGCTGTGAAAAATAAGTATATGAGGTGGGTTGAAGAGTATGTTGTGAAGCAAACTAGAGAGCAGGTTATTTCGGATTTGTTGTTGTGTGGTCAGAAGGACGAATTATTAACCTTGGTCTGAAGCAGCTTTTAAGGAATAATAGCATTTATAAGATGCATATTACAAGCTATCTGCATACATTATAGAATGCTTGAATATTCTAGTCAAACATCATGGAAGACTGGAGGCTAGAGTTTCAAAATATCTTCAGTGAATTTGGAAAGTACAATGTAACATTCAATGGGAAATAAGCAATGGTTGTCAGAGTCAAAGAGTCCGACAGCACGGAGACAGGCCTATCAGCCCAAACTGGTCCATTCCGACCAAAATGTCCATTCACGCTAAGCCCATTTCCCTGCCATTGCCCCGTATCCTTCTAATCCTTTACTATTCATGCATTTGATCAAATGCTTTTTGAATGTTGTTAATGTATCCGCCTCAACCACTTCTTATTCCATGTGCGTAAAAGCCCCTGTGATAAAAAGTTGTTCCTCAGCTTCCCTTTTATTCTGTCCCCTCTGACCTTAAACTGATGCCCTCTAGTCGATGATTGCCGAACCCCAGGAAAAAAGACTGGGTGCATTCACTCTATCCATGCCTGACGTGATCTTATAAACTTCAATATGATCCTCCCTCAGTCTCATGCACACAAAAGTAAAATTCCTAGCTTGTCCAACCTCTTTCTATAACTGAGACCATTGAGACCTTGGCAACATCCTTGTAATTTTTTTCTGCACTCTTTCCAGCTTAATAACATCCTTCCTATAGCAAAGTGAACAAAACTGAATAGAACGCTACAAATATGGCCTCACCAGCATCCTGTATAACTGCAACATAACTGGCCAATTTCGATACTCAGTGATATAAACCGATTAGGGCCAGTGTGCCAAAAGCTTTCTTCACTGTCTACCTCTGAATCAACTTTCATAGAACCATGCACCTGAATCCCAAGGTCCCTCTGTTCCACTACACTCCTTAGGACCCAACCATTCACCATGAAACTCCAAACTTGATTGACTTTCTAAAATGCAAGAACTTACATTGATCTATATTAAAATCCATTTTCCATTTCTCAGCCACTTCTCCAGCTGATCAAGAATCAACTGTAATTTCTGAAATTTCTGATAAACTTCCTCACTCTCCACGATGCCGTCTGTTTTAGTGCCGTCTTAAAACTTACAAATCATGACTGTCCATTCTCATGTAAATCATAGATATATGTAATATGTAGTGGTCCCAGCATCAACACGCGAGGCATTCCACTATTCACAGGCCTCCAGTCTTAGCAGCATGTTTCCACTATTACTCTCTGCTTTCTACTATCAATGCAATTTTGTACCGAATTTGCCAGCTTCCCCTCAATTCCATGCGATCTAACCTTCCAGAGCGGCGTACCATGTGGAACCTTATTGAAGGCCTTATTGGAATTCATCCAGACTACGTATACCACCCGGACCTCCTCAACGTTGCAGGTCACTTTAGCAAAGAACTCCAACAAAATTATGAGTCATGATCTCCCTTGCATAAACTCCCGTGCTGAATTTGATGAAGGGCTTTTGCCCGTAACATCGATTTTCCTGTTCCTCAGATGCTGCCTGACCTGCTCTGCTTTTCCATCCAGTACCTTTCTAATCTTACTCCGCACCATACCCTGTCTTACCAAATGCATGTATATCCAATCTCTCCGAATCTTCTAATGTAACCTACCCACTAGCTTTTAGGATTACTGGTCTTTAGTTCCCAAATTTATCTTTGTAGCATTTCTTGAATACGGGCTCAGCATTCGCTACATTCCAGTTGTCCAGGGCCTCACTCGTTGGCCAGCGATGATAGAAAAGAGGCAAGCAATGCTCCCGAAATTTCATCTCTATCCTCCTATCTTCCTGCGGTATTCCTGAATATATCTGGTCAGGACCAGGAATTTTTAAAAATACTGCAAAGTCTGAAACATACGTCTATTTGTTTCAGGTACAAACACTAAAGAGTGAGAAAGTAACTCAATGATGGTTAACTTAATAAATTTGAAAATACGTTAATCAGAGGACGTGACTTCAGAAGAATTCCAGATATTGTGGAAACCTGGGAATTCTCAGAAATTAACGATCCAAAAAAGGAAGGCCATGAAACTGATAATGAACTCAAAAAGAGAGCACACATGCTAACAAACAGGACCACAAAGACTGCATCAATCGCATCTATATTTCAAAGGAAACAAAATTAAAGCAAGGTCAAATATGGACATTTATAATCGGGAGTGGAGAGGTCATTGTGGAGAACAGGGAAATGGCCAAGAAAACAACCAGTTACATTATATCTATCTTCATGGAGGAAGATCCAGAAAATCCCCCAGTAATTCCAAGTGATCATATCGGACTCCTGGAGCTAAGACATAAAGTCAATTCATGCCAGTAACAAGGTAGTACTTGAACATGGAGCTGGATTGAGCACTGCCAAGTCTGACGAAACAGATGCACTTCCTAGCAAAATGTCGGAAATAAATCACCAATAGTAGTATTAATTCCACTGTCGATGAATGTGTTTTATTTTCCTGTACATTCTGCAGAGACCTGAAACTATTGTGGATAAACGTGAAACATGTACTGCACATGAATGAAAGGGAACCACACAGATAAATGGAAAAAGACATCGTGTGGAGAACTGCAGACCAGTTAACTTGACATTCGTAGGAAATCTGTTGGAATCTATCACACAGGATGACATTTTTGCTATTTAGAAATTAACAGCAACAATGGAGAGAATCATCATGCATTTCTGATAGAGAAATCATACTTGATAAACTTCGGAATTTTTTGAAGTTGTTTCTTACAGCATAGATAATGGGGAAACAGTAGATGTGGCATATATTGGATTTTCGGAAGGGTTTCTATAAGACCTGAGTGAGTTCGTAAATGCAATGAATGTGAAGGGTATTTGGAGGAATAGTATACAAGTGGAAAGTTAAAGTTTGGTTCGTCTTCATTTAAGAGAGTCAGAACATTGATGTAAAGACATATTGAAGCAGTTTCACAGCGTGTTGGTGGGACTGTACCTGAAGTATTGTGTAAAGTTTTGATGACCGAATCTCAGAAAGAATATGCTGATCACAGAGACTGTGCAATGGACATTCTCCAGATTCATCCCTCAGGTGTTGAGATTGCCTGATGAGGTAACTCGGTCTGTGTTCTCTAGAGTCTCCAGAGTTTCAAAGAATGAGAGGTGGATCACAATGAAATTTAGAAAATTCACAAAATATATGACAAGTTGGAAATTAACAGAACGCTTCCTTCGCTGTCTATTCCACATTCAAGGCAAATAATTGCAGGATCTGGGACAGGCCAGTTAAGACTGCAATAAGGTGGAAATTCTTCACTTAGAGGGGACTAACTAACACAGGGGCATGGAAATCTATTGGCAGGCAAGATTAGTGAGAATCTGCAGATATTCGCCAAGTGTGTCCAGCGGAACAGAATAACCAGGGAACAGGTAGGACTCATTAGTGACTTGCCAAGTTGCATCCAAATCAACTTACGTGGTAGGAGACAGACGGTGGCGGTAGAAGGCTGTTTGTGTGATTAGAGGCTAGTGTCCAATGGTGTACCACGGGGATCAGTGCTGTGTCTCTTAATATTTGTGATTCGGAGGTGTTGGTGTTGGACTTGGGTGGACAAAGCTAAAAATTGCATAACACCAGGTTATACTCCGAAAGGTTTATTCGGTGGAACGAGCTTTCGAAGCGCTTAATCAAAGTGCACAACCACCTGATGAAGAAGCAGTGCTACGAAAGCTCGTGCCTCCGAATAAACCTGTTGGACTACAAGCTGATGTTTCCTGATTTTAAACCTTATCAAAAATGATGCAGCTGTGAATATGGACGAAGGATGGGGGTGTCATAAGTGTTTGATACAAAGATTGGCCGGCTAGTTGGCAGTGAGGAGGAAGGCCTTATGTTACAGGAAGATACAGATGAAATAGTCAGATGGTCACATCAATGGCAGATGGAATGTAACCCTGATAAATATGAGGCCATGCACATTGGAAGAAGGAACCAGGCAGGGGAGGACTCAATGAATGGCAGCACACTAGGAAGCTTCTCCACATATCCCTGAATGTGGCGGGACAGGGTAACACACAATTTGAGAAAACGTACGGTAGCGTATACACAGCATAGATTATAAGAGCTATGCGGAACTTTCGTTAGGCCAAGATGGAATACTGTGTGTAGTTCTGGGAGCTACATTACAGGAAGGATGTGATTGCACTGGAGGAGGTGCTGAGGAGATTCACCAGGATGTTCCCTTGGATGGAGCGTATCAGCTATGAAGAGAGGCTGGATACGCTCAGGTTGTTTAGTTTGGAGCAGAGAAGGCTGAGGGGGACGTGAATCAGGAGGATAAGATTACGAGGGACATGTACGGGGTGGATAGACAGCAGCTGGTCCTTTTAGTCAAAGGGACACACTTTTAAAGTGAAGGGTTTGAGGCTTAGTGAGGATTAGAAGACTGTTCTTCACCCAAAGTGTGTTGGGGTCTGGGATGCACTTCGTGAGAGGGAAATTGCCATGGTAACCTCAAAACCATTGGAACCATGGTTGTGCACTTGAACTGCCATAAGATTCACAGAGACGGGTTTTGTGTTGGAAGTTTTGGCTAATGTAGACCGTGAGGTATTTCAGACAGTACAGAGACTGTGCTTCTGTGATTACATGGCTGAGGAAGGTCAATCATTTAGTAGCTCAAGGTAGGAATTAATGGGTTTCTGAAGAATATCTCATCAAAGTGTATATGAGTGAACTTGTAATATCTTCTGAAAATACGTCAATGGCGAAAATAAGAGAAAAAGGTGCAGCTTTCTTACAGTCTGATACCAGATAATTGAGGACAGGGAAATAGCAGATCAATGGAACAAATACTTCAGCTATGCCTTCACAGAAGAAAATAAAACAAAACTAAATTTCCACGCAATACTAGGGAACTTTATTCTGGTGAGAAAAAGGGAATAGAATTAAATTAGCAACTAAAAAGTTTTAGAGAAAATATTGGACTGAAATTAATGGGCATAGATAAAGCCAACAGGAGTTTACGATAGGATTCATATTTGAGGAAGTGGCTTTAAGCAAAGTTATGGAGAAGGTATTAACGCAATACGATTGGAATCTCAGAAAGATTTTTGATAAAGCCCCAATTTGTGCAAATTCGAATTCTATGACACTGGGGTTAATATATGGTCATTGTTTTAGAAAGGGAGAGATGGCAGGAAACAGTGAGTAGGAATAAAACCATGTTTTTTGAATGGAAGGCTTGGAGGATATAACAAGGATCGAGATTTGGCATCCAGCTATTCCCAATACACATCATATCTTTGGTTGAGGGGCTCAATTGCAATATTCCCAAGACTGCTGACAGTACTAAACGATGTCAGCTTGTGTGTGGATGAGGAGGATGGAAAAAAGGCTCCAAGATGATTGAGACAAGTGGAGTGACTGGGCAAATAACTGACAGAAGGCGAGCAATGGCAGAGATGAGAGGCTGTGTGCTTTGAAGGGATCAATTGAATGGCAGCATCTATAAATGAACTTAAGCTGCATTTTTGTTTATTTCTGCGCAGCCTTCCGAGTCCATGTAGGGCAGTGAGTTCTGAACACGGAAGTCAATACTGGGAATGGCATTGGCACGCTGCCCAGTGTACATAGACCCAGCAAGTAGGGAGCTGTAACAGTGAAAGGAATCTGGATCTCCCTGTACACCAGTCACTGAAAGCAATTTTGCAGGAGCTGAAAGCAGGTAGGAAGATTAATGGTTTATTCACCTTCATTTCAGGGGGATTTAGAATAAAGGAGCAAGGATCATTTACTGCAACTGTACAGAGCCTTGGTGGGACCCCATCTCTAACTTTGTGCAGTTTTAGTGTCCTTACCTAATAAAGGGCAAACCTGACATTGAGGGAGTGCAGTGAAGGATGACCAGACTGATCTCTGGGATGACAGTTAGTTGTGGGAGCAGAGTTTGGGGTGACTGGACCTGTATTCTATGTGCTTTAGGAAAATGAGTGGAGATCTCAGTGAGATATATAAAACTCTGACAGGGTATGACAGATTGGAAGCAGGGATGATAGTTCACTTTGTAGAAAACGGTTCACGAATCGCATTGCAGTCACATCATACTTAATAAACAAGCGTTATCAGAGAACTCCCTATATATTGATGGGCCGAAGGCACTATATTTCATTATGTTTAAACGTATTTTGAGATATGAACATTGTGTGGGGAAAACTGCATTGAGGAGATGTTCGGCCATGAAATAGCATGGGGAAAGCTCAATGTGCTGAATGACCTCCTCCTTTCCCGATGTTTCTGTGCAGTCTGTGGGAAAGCTCTGTAAATGTCACAAGCTCTCAGATGTTAGGAAGGGGGTCGCTGCAGGGTCAACAGGACTGTGTTTCCCAATCCCTTTTCTGATATTGAGGTCGATGCCGGATGTTCGGTCAGGTTTTATCCTTTAAGACCTCAGAGTAATTTGATACAATTGAGTGTCTCACTTGGCCTATTCAGAGACCATGTCTATGCGTCTGGAGTCACTTGTAGACCAGACCAAGAAAGCACGGAAGATTCACTTCCTGAAAGTATATTGGTGAAGGAGATCGATGTTTTTCAATCAACATTGGACACAAGATCACTATTACTGACATCAAATTTAGGTCTCGATATATTATTAATTATTTTTAACTTCCACCAGCTGCCAGAGCATTGGCCTGGTCTGGATTCGTAATCCAATGATATGTTCACTACAGCACCATCTCCACATGGGGACCTATCGGAAACCACACTGACCTGATTATTTCGGTGCTACTTGACAGCTCTATCAAAAAGAATTCCCACCAATTTGACTATCGTGATGGGACTGAGGGGATGGTAATTGGTCAGATTGTAATTATTCTCCTATTCAGAGACTCATAGTTGAGTAATTTTCCACATTGGAGAAAGTGAGGACTGCAGATGCTGAAGATCAGAGCTGAAAATGTGTTGCTGGAAAAGCGCAGCAGATCAGGCAGCATCCAAGGAGCAGGAGAATCGACGTTTCGGGCATGAGCCTGAAGAAGAGCTCATGCCCGAAACGTCGATTCTCCTGCTCCTTGGATGCTGCCTGACCTGCTGCGCTTTTTCCAGCAACACATTTTCAGCTAATTTTCGACATTGCCAGGGAGATGTCAGAGTTGGAGCTGGAATGAAACAACTTCCCCAGGGACACGGCTTGTTGTGCAGCACAAGTCTTCAGTCCTATTACAGGAATGGTGTCAGGGCCTATTGCCTTTGTCGTATCGATAGTGTTCAGCTGTTTCCTCATGACCGTACAGCAAATCGAATTGCTTGAAGATTGTCATCTGTGATTCTGTGGGAATCAGTATGAGTGTGAGGTGGATCATCCACTCAACACGTCTGGCTGAGGATAGTACAGACACCACATCCTTGACTTTTTTCACTGCCGTACAGAGCTGTTCCGATATTTAGGATGAGGATATTTGTGGAGTACTCTCCTCCAGTAAATTGTTTTATAGTCCATCGACATTTATGTTTGCATTTGGCAGGGCGACAGAGCTTAGATCTGATCTGTTAGTCTTGTGATCATTTCCCCTCTCCATCAGACACTATTTCTGCTGGTCGGAATGTTACCAGTTAATTGTGGTAGTTTTAATGGGTTGTCAACATGTTTAGGTCCACGTGATTCCGACCCTGGCATGTTCACCCACACTCATCACTGAACCATGGATCGGCTTGATGCTAATGGTAGACTGATGAATTAACGTCGGGAAAATGTTACAGATTGTCGTTGAATACAATTCTGTTTCTGCCGCTGCTGTGGTCTACAGCATCAAATGATAACCCAGTTTGAGGTGCAGTATTTACAAGTCAATTCTACTGACTGTCCCCCAGTTCACATCGAGATCCATTCACACATCAGCCCTGTATTCTGTACCTAACCTGGTTTCTGATGCGGTAACACTTGCATTTTCATATTCTCATTCTGCTGAGGGCCTCTCCCTGGTGTCACACCTCTAATTTGTTACTTTAACTCAATCCATTTAAACTAATGATCTAAATCGTTTCTCTTCCACAATGTCAACATCTGTATTTGAAGTGAATGTGTTTCACTATGTTTTTCTCCCTGACCATGATTAAGAGCTCTGTAGTGTCAGTGATGCCAGAACTAGGTAGTTTCAGAGTCAAGGAACGTGTGCATCATGCGTTATTGTTCAGTTCCCAGTGTATGGCACTCCATTTTGGACAGGATGTTTGAGCATCTTTGACATACTTCTTTGGAAATTGTCCAAAAACAGAAATTGCTGAAGATGTTGCAGTATCTTCTGGAATGAATGCAGTGTTAAACTGTCAGGTCCAGTGACCCTCTACAAAACTCTCAGTTTCTCAAGCAATTTTGGTATTTTTATTACCAGTATCCATAGTTACTTGTTTTGTGAACATTTGTTCTGTGCCAATTCATTTCTGGAGAAATTCAGCAGGTCTGTCAACATCTGCAGATACAGATAAACGGCGTTAGCATTTCAAGCCCAGTGTGACACTTCTTCACAACTGAAAAGCATTGGAAACTTGGATTTTTAATATCTTGCCAGAGGTGGGAGATAGGTGACAGGGGACAGAGAGCGTGGCAAAGATAAACTGGCTTTTAGCAGTGATGAACGTGAAGATGATAGAAAATGGGTTCAAATTAAAGTGTGAATGGGGAAAGGGGTTCTCTTTATTGAGTGCAAGATAAAGAAGATACAATCACACAAGGTCATAGGGAGGCCAGGGGGGAGAATGTTGACTATGTGGCATTATAAAGATTTCGCCATAAATACGTTTTCACTGTCGAGATCATCACCTCCTTTAGACAAAGGATATCAGGAACTTGACTTCTTATTGGCACTAGTTAGCGTTTCATGCTGCCTTAGTATTGTAATAGGGAGAAATAAAAAGTCACATTATGAAGTTTGGGCGAAGTACTGTTTCCTTGTCATGTTTACTATAGTTTCAAATTTGCTGTATTTATCTTTAAATGCTTGTTCTTGAAGTTAGTTTGTAGAAGGTTGAGGGATGACATTATCGAAGTTTCTAAAATCAAGAAAGGTATGGATATGGTGAATAGCCAAGGTCTTTTCCACAGGATGGGGGAGTTCAGCCGTAGAAGGCATAGATTTAAGGTGAAAGAGGGAAAATTTACAGGGGACGCAGGGGCAGTGTTTTTACACAGTGGGTGGTTTGGGTATGGAATGAGCTGCCAGAGGAAGAGTGCTAGATGCATGTACAGCTAAAACATTTAAAACTCATTTGGACAAACTTATAGATGGGAAACATTTAGAGGCATATGGGGCCAAATGAAAGCAGATGGGACGAGCTTAATTTGGAAAACTTGTCCAGCATCGACATTTCGAAAAGCTTCACGCAGAATCAGTGTGGCTTTGTGAAAATGAAATTATACTTTGCCCTGTAAATCATGCAAAGTATTTCTGGAGATGCCTGAGAATGTAACAAGCGGACTTGATAAAGGAGATCTAGTAGACACCAGGCTTTCCAGAGTTTTTCCATAAGGTATTACAAAATAAAAGTTCTTACACAAGACAGAAGCTCGTAGGATGATGGAGAATGTATTAACATGGGATGATGATTGGTTATCATATAGAAATCGGAGAGTCAGGATAAATTAATCTTCATGATAAAGGTGTATCTGCTGGAGTACCACAGCTATCAGTCCGATGGCAACAGTTATTTACAATCTTACTGACAGCCTGAAGGAGGGAGCTGAGTGCAATATACATCCGAGGTTGAGGATGACACTGAGAATCAAAAGGCAGGCTGTTAATTAATGGAGAGGACTTCCAGAAAAAGAACAGTACAAAGGGATTGGAGTGTTCCTGTGTATGAAACATAAAGTCAACATGCTGATGCAGCAAGTACATAGGTTGGGTCATTAGCCGGCTTCCAGGGATGAAAGGGTTGTGTTATTGAGAATCTCTAAAATGGAGAGGCGATTATTCATTGGGGTTTAAATGAATGAGGAGTGATACTGCTGAAAATTACAAGACACAGAAGGGACTTGAGAAGGTAGATGTTGAGTAGTTGTTACCATTCCTGAGTGGAGTCTCGAACTCGAGGACATAGATACCGAATATGGAATATCGATTTCTATCTGAGATGCAAAGTGATGTCGTCTCTCAGAAGGTAGTGAATGCCTG
Source organism: Chiloscyllium plagiosum (assembly GCF_037043375.1). Lineage (NCBI taxonomy): Eukaryota > Metazoa > Chordata > Chondrichthyes > Orectolobiformes > Hemiscylliidae > Chiloscyllium > Chiloscyllium plagiosum. Next base: position 29,496,010 of record NW_028270189.1, on the reverse strand, counting down.
GATTCCGTAACCCAGAGAGGTGTGGAGGGTTACAAGGATTCGGCAAGAAAGTGGAGTTAGACCTGGAGTAGATCAGCCATGTTCGTATTAAATGACAGGGTAATCTTGAGGGGCCGAATAGCCTACTCTTATTCCTATTTATTAATTTCACATGTTATGCTTATGATAAGTAACTGGTGATTTTCCCGGAAGTTGTGTTGTGTTGTGTAATGCTACATTTGGGTGAGCAGAGAATTTGAGTTAACGCTGGGTGGGGTATGGGGCTGTATTCACAGTAAATCTGGGTCTGTAACACGACCCACATCTGGAGCAGACGTTGCAGAGAGGGGAAGCCTGGAAAAAATGCTTGGGGGTGAGTGTCACTTCCTGACCGAGCCTGGATTTTCCAAGTACATTTCCAAAACTGCACCCAACCATCGGAGTGGCCATGATCTGCCCCTGTGTAGCAGATCCGAAGAACTGAATGAAACATCAGAACATAGGGCTGAGGGACCCGAGTGGGCCATTCGGCCCTTTGACACTACTCCACCAGTAAATAAAGTCGTGGCTCATCTCATAGTGGTCCCAGCTGCACTTTTCTCTCCATGCACCATTATCCCTGATTCACCTGTCTATGGAAAATCAGACGAAGCTAGCCTCGATATAATATAAAGATTCAGCCATCCCAAACTTCTGGGAAAGAGAATTCCCACTTGAATGAATTCCCATTTTGTGATTTTTTTTCTCACTCCCGTTGTGACTGAGGAAGGAGGGTGTCACTCTTTCCTTTTCTAGTCCCACTCCTCCACTACTCACAACAAATTTTAAATGTAACCAGGTTGGTGATATGGCCGATGATAAAGGTCTCAGACTGGGTCAGGTTCAGTGATAAGAACAAGTCACGCAGATTTCTTTTGTCAGCCACAAGTTACTAACCGAACTAACGGAGGAGTATGTTGGATCTGTGGGTAGCACTGCTGCCTCACATCACAAAGGAGCTGGGTTCAATTCCAATATCGGGCGACCCTCTATGTGGAATTTGAACATCCTCCCCATGCCTGTGTGGGTTTCCTCCCAGTGCTCCAGTTTCCTGCCACAGTCCAAATATGTGCAGTTTAAAGTGGATTGCCCATATTGCCCAAGCATGCGTGGGTTAGCTGGGTTAGTTATGGGAAATGCCGGGTTACATGGATAAGACGGGGGGGGGGGTTGCACGCCAAGGTGGGGTGTTGATTGGTGGGTCAATGTGGAATTAATGGATGGAATGCCCTGCCTCCACACTGTCGATATTCTATGACAATGACAATAAATTTGGACTATACAAACACCCAGTGGGGACATACCTAATCCACTCTTATCAACGTCTTGTATGTTTCATTCTCATTCCAAAAGTAACCTTTAAAAGGCTTCATAATATAAGCCCTTCACCCAGGAATACGTGAAATGAAATATCTCTGAACTGCTTCCGATGTAATCATTTCCTTTCTCAGATAAGGAGTCACAAAAAACTAATCTCACACTCAGATTATAATGTTTATAATTGTTTTCTCAAAATGCTGTGAGTCTATGGAACACTTTTCCCCACAGAGCATTGGGGGCAGAGATACTGAATATTTTTGAGGCACAGATGGAAGGTTCATAAATAACAACAGAGTTAAGGATTATCGAGGAATGGGCAGCAATGTGCAGTGTGGGGGGAAATGTAGACAGTGGTATCAAATAACACGGCTTCAGAACCTCCAGGAATATAATGCAAAATGAAATGATAATATCGATAAAATGTTAAGGGGGAATACAAGATGGCGCCATTCCAGAAGGTCTGCTTTGCTGGGGTCTGCATCAACACACGGACAAAGTGTTTCTCTAACCCACCCTATCCTAGCCATTTACTTAAAATCCAACACTAAAAGAGCGATACAAGCTTTACTAATCCCGTTTTGTCAAAGGGAAATGACAAAACATGGGGAAAGGATAGAGTAAGTCCCAACACACGGTGCACCCGTCAGAAGCATCGAGCCTGCCTGAGGCCGTAGCTGCAACCCACTCTGCTCGTTCCATGGACCCAGTTACTCACCAGGCCTTAGCCACTGAGTTCATTAACTTAAGTGAAATGATTGAAGCCATGATTGAAGAACAGTTCAGCCGTGGCTAGAGCCGCTCTCAGCCGTGCTCCAAAACATGAGCAACAACTTGACAGCCTTGGAAACAGAACAGACGATGCCAAGGGCCGAACTGCAGCGACAGAGCCCGTGATCGATTTCTCTCGGGAGAGGATCCTCGCCCTTGGAAAACAGGTCTGCACCTTAACTGAACAAGATGACGACCTCGAGAACAGGGGGAGGATGAAGAATATTCACATCGTCGGTTTGCTGGAGCGGACAGAAGGTGGTCAGCCGGTGAGTTTTTTCAAGAACTGGCTGCAGCGATTCCTTCACTTGGAAACGGAGGAGGGATGGGCGAAGAGTGAGACAGTTCAGCGGGTTACGGCACGGAAGTCAGACTTAGAACAACGCCTTCACACTGTACCGTATTTAGGTTCTATGAGTTTCTTTCATTAATGATCAGCGATGTGTAATTCGATGTGAAACTCTAGAGTTGAAATGTTGCTACAGTGTGTTATGGATAATGATGTGCTTAAATGGTGTACCTGGAATATTAAGGGGAGCCATCTGCCAGTCAAGAGGAAAAATATAATATCTGGTCTTAAATCAGAGAGAGTAAATTTTGTCCTATTGCAGGATATGCACCTTGATGACAAGGAACAGTTGGCGTTACAGCAGGGCGGGTTTGATCGGGTTTATTTCTCATCTTTTAATACTAGGAGTAAGGAAGAAGCCATACTGGACAGGAAGAATCTTCCATTTAAATTACTAGATTATTAGAAACTCACCGTAGGATCATAGTCCCCAATGCCTTGAACTTTGGGAAATAAAAGAGTATTTTGAATGCTTATTGCCCCCTGGCGCACCCTCTTAAATTCCTGGTGATTGCATTTTCCAAATTAAGTTATCACGCATTATGGCACATTGTTGTAGAAGGAGATTTCAACTGTCTAATGGACCCCACAGAGGGCAGAATGTACAAAGGTTCCCAAATACCCTTGTTATGATGTAAGCAATTAGTGGATTTGTGTGCAGAACTAGAGCTGGTGGATGTCTGGAGGCAGATCTACCTCACAAGTAGGGATTTTATTTTCTTCTTTAACTCACAGAAATGCCACATGAAGGTGGACCTCTTCCCCATCCCTGCAACAATCTTAGGTTCCGTGGCATTCTGCACAATTGGGAATATTACAACAACATATACTAGAAGTGGGATAGATGCCACATAAGATTATGTTAGATACAGATGAGGGTCATATGATGTTTGTCAAATCCCAAAATTTTGGCAGCTCACCTGATGTAATGCATAAATTCGCTTGTCGCCTTTTTGGGCTATAAGATTAATTTTACCACGTTGGAGTCCATGCCTATGGGAGGCCTTAGGGAAATATCTGATGTTGAGGGCAAATCCTGGTTTCCTTTGAAATGATAATGGAGGTTGGGGGTTCTCTATTTTGGTATATTCATTACATCAGTTCTTTGATAATTTATTAACGAGAACGATGTCCATGTAGTTGACAAAATTAAACAAGACCTTCAAAGATGGGAAGCACTTCCAATATCCTGGCTAGGTCCAATACTCTTATTAAATGAATGTCCTTCCTCATTTGCTATACCCCATGTGAATGCTTCCTTTGGTGTTTCCCAGACAGGTATTTAGGAGAAGTAATGGCTGGTTTAGCTCTTTTATTTGGCAAATCTTTATCAATCTAACCAAATTGCAACTGCCCCACAGATCGTGGGGAGTAGATCTCCCAGATTAAAAGCTATACATTAAGATCTTTTTATCTTACATTAGTGCTTGGCAAGCTGAGGACTCGGCGGCAATACGATTACATATTGAACCCTCTCAGACAAAGTGAACCCTTGTTGTTATTAGACAAAATGACAACATTTATGGAGTATTGTCATAACCCAATAATTATCAATACTGTTAACGCATGAAGGACAATGCGTCAGATCGAGAACAATACAGCCAAAACCATGTTTCCTACCCCTATAATTGGTATACCGGGTTGTCATCCGGGAATAATGGATTCCAGGTTTAAACAGTGGGCAGTCAGGGGTGTACCTTGGTTGAGTAATTTAGAATTAGTAGAATCCCTACAATGTGGGTACAAGCCCTTGGGATCAGCAAATCCACTTCGACTCGCTGAAGAGTAACTCACCCAGACCCATTCCCCTTCCATTCTATATTTACCCTGTCTAATGACCCAACCTCCTCATCCCTGAACACGATGGGTGGTTTATCAATGACCAATTCACCTAACCTGCACATCTTTGGACTGTGGGAGAAAACCCACACAGACGCGGCGAGAATATGTTAACTCCTCACAGCCAGGCACCCAAGGCCGGAACCAAAGCTGGGACCTTGGTTCTGTGAGGCAGCAATGCTCACCACTGAGCCACCACGTGTTATTTGAGGGAGAAACAATGATGTCATTTGATCAAATAACTCGTACGTATGGACTACCGGGTAGAGATCTGTTCTTTTTTTTTTCCAGATCAGAGATTTAATTTAAAAAAACACACTTTTAACAGACTCTTACAGATCCGATAGAGAGAAGAGAATGCCTATTGCTTAGAATACACTCTCTGTCAGTACCCTTTATCATTGTTTGGAGAGTGTCCCCTCAGACGAGACTGTGCAGCTTTGTCTGCAAGAGAGAGAGTTGGGGGTTCAGAACACCTCGGAGAGATGGGAGGACATTTGTGAAAATGCTCGAAGGATTTTGATCTGTAATAGGACCCATTCCATGCAGTGGAAAGTTCTTCATAGGGTCTATCTGACCCCAGATTGTCTCTCAAAATTCAAAGTGGGATTATCTTCAGCATGTCCGAAATGCAAAATGACTACAGGCACTCTAACTCATTGCTTGCGGCGCTGCTGCAGGCTTTAAATATATTGGAGCACTGTGGTAGGTGTGATAGAGTGGATCGAGGGGACTGAATAGGAGATGGACCTGGTTTCTCTTTTCCTGGGCCTGCCCAGGGTACATTACACAGATGCACATGGGAAATAACATCCTTAATTTCTGTGCTAGGAAAAGCATTCTGTTGTGTTGGATGTCTGAAACCCCACCGCCGCCCCCTCCCCCCACCCCCGGGTCATCGTAAGCTCTTCATGGAGAATATCCCTTTGGACTTTTTCACTAGCATGGTGCACCAAAAAACAGAGACTTATATAAGACATGGCAGACCTTTTTGGATTACCATGGTACAGGCTTATCTGCCACTCTCAGAAGGGCTTTTATACAGACCTGACGACATTATCAAATGCAGTTTATATCCAAAGAGGAAGAATAATGAACAGAAAAACGGATATCAGCTAATGCTCTTGAAGAACGAGGGCTACAATTTTGTTACGCTGAACTGCTTTATTTATTCATTATTTTTTGTTTATTTTTGTTTTTCTTCTATCCGTTTAGTGTTTTTAACTTGTTTTGTATGTACATGCACATGCGTGTAATTTTGATCAGTTATTTGAGTTGTGTTGCCATTGGTTTATTATAATAATAAAAATCTATTTTTCAATAAAGATATTTCTAAAAATATTAAAATGGTAACATTGATAGAATAGAGTCCCAAAGAACTCTCATTTGAGAGACCACTCATGGTGGTTTATCCTGAGGGTCACCACACCTCGGGTGATGGGTTGTGGGTGAGAGACTGTCCCCTTCATGTTAACCTCTGTCAGTGTGAGGGATTGCCTGCGCTGTTGGCCTCCCTCTGTATCACAAATCAGCCATCCTGCCAACCGAGTGGGAGACTGTGTAACTGTTACACACAGAAACAGTCACAGACACAGGTCAAGAGAAACATTCATAACAAGGAAAGTGGTACAATTCAGATAACGGTCAAGATAACGGCGGAGGGTAAGAATGTTCTCTGCTCGAAATTGTATTTTATAACAAGACGTGTTTAGAAGCTGTTTTTGGTTTAATATTTAAGGTGAGTCAAGTGAAATAACCAGAATTACCGAAGTGTGATTGGATATTTATAACCATAAAATAAGTATAGATTTTTGGTTGGTCTGTGTAAAGCATGCTGACCGTTGCATGAAAGTATATAGTTGATGGAATATACTGTCAGGAGTGTGCGTTCCATGGGAAATGCCCTCAAAAAGGCGCTTGAAGAAAACTAGGGTAAAAGTGCCTGAGTGCCGTCTGGACAGTGACAGGAACCCAGGGGTTGAATGACTGAAAGTTTCTGTAACATGGAGCTGAGGAAAGCATCAGATCAGCCGGGACCTTAGTAAATGCCAGAGACGTTTGAAGGGCTGAGTGGCCTCAATAAGGTTTGAAATGTGTGTGATTTGGAAAACGTGCATCCCTACTCCTTCCTCTTATGTGTTACACACTGGGGCACTGCCATTTTCCTGAAACTGGGCATTATTTGGAACACTGTGTGGAACATTCGATAATTGGTATTATCTGGAATATTCTCTAACTGTGTGGGGTGTATTGCAAAGGTGAGAGAGAGAGAGAGATTTAGAGAGCAAAGCTGCTGCATGCGACAGTGAGAGTGGTCGAGCATGAGGATTGTTCGTGCTATCACAGATATACAGTGAGTGTGAGGGAGCAGAGAGAATATGGTAAGCCTTACCCTGACAGAGCGCGGAAGGTTATTGATGCTTGTCCTGTATTGCTGGACATTTCTTCAGACCGCAGATACTGCACTGAGCTGCGTGGTGAGCACAGACCATGCTCGGTGGGTCTGGTCGTATGGCCCATCCTGGGAAGGGAATGGTCCCCCTCTGTACTAGCCCATCCACTATGCACACCATGCTCCGTCAACAAACTGTAGTGTAATTGCCCCTTATCTGCCATGCTCGGAGTAAACTGTACAGGGCAGCTCCAAACTGAGAAAGCTCAGCCGTGTGCCCTCGGTCTTTTAAAGATGGCACCAGTGCCATCTAGGGACATCTGTCGAGGGACATCTTGGGCAAATGTGAGTACCGCCAATCATGATGGATGGGAGATTCACCCTGGCATTCAATGAGAGGGGGTGGGGTCAGCGCTATTTAATATGTTGAGTTTGATAAGGTAGCCCCAGGAAAATAGCTCAGCTTCGTACAGACAATCCCTCTGTCACACTCAATGAAAATGACACTGAGACAAATTACTGTTTTATACAGCTCAATGAGCTGAAGACTCTGCTGTCCTCACTCCCAATTCCAAAGCTGCAGAACAAATGCTCATTCAAAACTCTCCATCGCCTGAACTCACAGCAATATTCCATTCACTCATAATTCTTCATAATACTGACCCGTGTGCATGATACTATCGAAATGGCTTCATTTCAGCATTCTGAAACCTGTGAACATATCTTTCCATGACATTTTTTCTCAGCCTGTCCCTCTCTGTCTCTATCCCGAAACACACGTATTTACAGTCATACGTTTCTACTGCATGGAAACAGGCCCTTCGGTCCAGCTGGTCCATGCCGACCAAAATGCATATCCACATTTCCCTGCCCTTGCTCTATTCCTATTCATGTATTGATCCAAATACCTTTTCAAAGTTGTTATTGCACCCACATCAACTACTTCCACAGGCAGCTCAGTCGATATGCAAAACACACTCTGTGTAAAAAAAAGTTGACCCTCAGGTTCCTTTTTATTTTTGTCCTCTCCAAACATTAACAGATGTCCTCTAGTCCTTGGCTCCACAACCTTGCAAAAAAAATTGAAATATTCACCCCTATGCATGGCTCTCATGATTTGGTAAGAGCTACACTTCTACATAAAGCCCCTCAGTTTTCTACGCTGTAAAGAAATATGTTCTAAGCTGTCCAACTTCTCCCTATAACTCAGACCCTTTAGCCCAGGAAACATCTTTGGAAATTTCTTCTACATTCTTTCTAGTTCAAAGATATCCTTTCTAGAGCAAGGTGAACAAAACGGAGCACAATACTCCAACAGTAGCCTTACCAACATCCTGTGCAACTGCAACATAACGTCCCAACCTCTATACTCAATACCCTTGGATGTAGGCCAGTGTGCCAACAGCCTTCTTCTCTGTCCTGTATATCTGTGACTCAAATTTCAGACAACCATACACCTGATTTCCAACATCCTTTTGTTCCACTACACTCCTTAAGACACTATCATTCATAATTAAACTCCTACCTGGATTTGAATTTCCAAAATGCAATACGTCACACTTATCTATATTAAACTCCATTTGCTATTTCTCAGCCCACTTCCCCAGCTGATCAAGGTACTGCTGCAATTTCTGATAACGTTCCTCACTGTAAACGATGCGTCTTATTTTAGTGTCATCTGCAAACTTACTCACCTTGCGTTGTGCACTCTCGTCCAAATCATTGATATAGATAACAAACAATAATGAGACAGTACCGAACCCTCAGGCACTCCACTAGTCACAGGCCTCCAGTCCGACAAGCATACCTCCACTATAGCCATTTGCTTCATAATTGTGTCGCCAAATTGCCAGTTTACCTTGGGGTCCATGCGATCTAACTTTCTAGAGTGGCCTTCCATGTGGAATCTTTCCAAAGGCCTTACTGAAATCCATATAGATTATGTCCACTGCCCTGCCCTCGTCAACGTTCCTGGTCACTTCCTCAAAAAACTCTTACAAAATTTGTAAGGCATGATCTGCCATGCACAAAGCTATGCTGACTGCTCCAAGTCCAACTCTTTCTTTCCAAACGCATGCATATCTTATATCTCAGAACCTTCTCAAGTGGTTTGCCGAAGACAGATGTGAAACTTACTGGTATATATTTCCCAGGCATTTATTTGCAGCCCTTCTTGAAGAAGGGCACTACAATTGCTACCGCCGTGTCTTCCTGGACCTTGGCCCCTGAAATGTTTTCTCTCGCCTCTTGCAGTGATCTCGGATATATCTAGTCAGGTCCAAGAGATTTATCTGACTTTGTGCATTCTAATATGCCCAACAACACCTCTACTGTGAAATAGACTGTACCAAGATATCACAACTAACCTCCCAAAGTTCACAGGTTTTCATGTCCTTCTTCATGATAAACACAGGGGAAATTGAGGACCTCAACCATCTCTTGTGGTTTTACACATGCGTGCCCATTTTGGTTTTTACGGCATCGTATTCTCTCTCTAGTTGTTCTTTTTCTTTACTGTATTGAATTTGGATTCACCCTAATCTTCTCAGCCAAGGCTATCTCATAATCCCTTTTCACCTTGCTGATTTCCAACTTCATTAAACTACAGTATCCCTTGTGTACCTCCAGGGATTCCCTTGATTCCAGCTGCCTGTACCTGAGCCACACCTCATTTTTGCTGGTCAGAGCTTCAATATCTCTTGTCATCCAGGGTTCTCTCTTCCAACCTCACTTTCCCTTCACCCTCACAGGAACATGTAAACTTCGAACTCGAGCTTTCTCACTTTTACAGCCTTCCCTCGTGCCCGGCATCTTTGTTAGCTGGAAACAAACTACTCCAATTAAGCCCTGCAATCCGCTGCCTAATTCCAATAAAATATGCCTTGCCCTAGTTTAGAACTTGAATCTGTGGACCAATTTTCTCCCTCTCATTTTAAAATTAGTATGACACTAGTCACTTTACCACCGTCACCTATCCATCCCTATTTCCCAACGGTAGGTCGAGTTTGTCCCTCCCTCGTAGGACCCTTTATAGACTGCTTGGGGAAACTTACCTGAACAAACTTAAAAAAATACTTTCCATCGAATTTCTTAACCATCTGGATGTCCCAGTCTATGTTAGGAAAATTTAAATCACCTGTTATGGTACTCCTGTTGCTCCTGCAACTCTCACCAGTTTCCCTGCATATTTGTTCCTCCAATTGCCATTCATGATTTGGAGGCTTATAGTGCACCCACTATCGCATCACCATCCCCTTCTTACTTCCTTGCACCATTCACAAAACCTCATCGGATATTATCTCAGTTATTTCGTCGTTAAATACTTGTGTGATACTCGCCTTAATCAGAACTATTGGTATTTCAACTGTTTCCATTTACATCTCTCCCTTGCAATGATTTTCACATCTGCAGCACCCCTTGTCAAGGTACAGTGGAGATATGGAGCTGTAACTGGATGGGAGCTGCACATCCTGTCACTTCCAGCATGGGCTGCAAGTTTCCCCACAGTGGGCAGTGATATACCACAGTGTTATCGAAAAATGGAACAGCCTGGGTTTATATATGAATGAACCACTGCGGTCTGCACAGCTCCCCACGCTGCATAATTATCCCAAGATTATAGATCAAGTTTGGTGTGGGCTGCACAGAGTTCCATTCTGGATTTTGCTGGGTTGCATTCAGTACGGTAGCCATATCTACACAGTGCTCCACCCTGAATGTATTATGGATGGGCTAGTTATATGATTTTGATTGCGAATGTGAGAGAACTAAACATCTGGCAATACCTTCATTTTGTGTTTTCATTCTTGTGATTTGACTCTTCAAATCCTGACTCATCCTGAGACCCGACCCTCTGGATGAGTGATGGTGACTGTTGTTAAAGCAGCTGTGTGTGCAACATGACCAACAAATGGAGCAGAGGCTGCAGAGAGGACAGTCACCATAAAATGGAATGAGGAAATCACAATCAGATAAGCCGTGGTCTTAATGAATGGTGGGGCAGGATTGAATGGACCAGTAATGCAACTTATTCACGTATTTATGTTTGTTGCAAGCAAAATTACCTTCTCTCCCAGTGTCCCATACTGGTGGGGAGTGAGGCACCTCCTCCTGTTCCTGCGTAACAGGACCGTCGGGCCTCACTAGCCTCAGAATTCCCTGTGGTCCAGTTTCAAACAGTTGAGTGACTGCCTCCTGTTCCTGTGTCCCAGTCTCAAGCAGTTAAATGACTGCCTCCTGATCCCAAGTCTGTGAAAATAGATGTCCTCCTCCTGTTCCTGTGTAAAAGGCTCCAATAGCTCTGTGCTCATCTGCTGCTCTTGTGGAATGGAATTGAGGGACTGAATGGCCTCTTCACATTCCTTCCAGCTTCTCTTGACTAAAAGGCATTCTCCCTCTTCTGTAAATCACTATCAAAATTTGTATTTTGATATTTTTGTATTTTGCTCTCAGTAATTGAGCAAAGAAGCTGACTGACAGAATTCAGAAGCTGAGTAGCCTCCTCCTGTTCCTGTGTTATACACACAAGAGGCAATAGAGTCTCAGAGATGCACGGCACAGAAAAAGATCCTTCAGTCCGGTCGCCCATGCCGACCAAATATCCTAAATAAATCTCGCCCCCCCACCACCCCTTGCCACCACTTGGCCCATCTCCCTGTAAATACCTCCCATGCATGTATTAATCCAAATGCCTTTTAAATGGTGTAACTGTACCTGCCTCCACCACTTCTTTTGGCTGTTCAATCCATACACACAGCGGTCTCTGTGTGAAAATGTTGTCCCTCATGTTCCTTTTTAAATCTTTCTCCTCTCACCTTAAACCTCTGTCTTCTAATTTTGGACTCGCCTATCCTGGGAAAAGACGTAGAGTGTTTACATTATCTATGCCCCTCATGATTTTATATACCTCTTTAAGGTCACCCCTCAGCCTCAACACTTGAAAATAGCCCCAGCCTATTCAAACTGTCGCTGTAACTCTAACCCTCCAACACCTGCAACATTCTTTTAAATCTCTTCTGCACCCTTTCAAATTTGACAACATCTTTCCGACAGCAGGGTGACCGGAATTAAAGGCAGTATTACAAAAGTGAACAAACCAATGTCCTGTACAGATGCAACATGTCGAGAAAATGTTTTGACTCAAAGCACGGACCAATAAAGGGAAGATCACCAAGTGCCTTCTTCTCTACGCTATCTAATTGTGACGGGACTTTCAAGGAACAGAGAACCTGCACCACAAGGTGACACAGTAACTCAGTGGCTAACTTTGCTGCTTCAGAGCGCAGCGATCTGGGTTTAATTCCATCCTTGAATGACAGCCTGTGTGGTGTTTGCACATTCTCCCCGTGTCTGCATGAGTTTCCTCTGGATGTTATGTTTTCCTCCGACAGTATAAAGATATACAGGTAAGGGTAGATTGGCCATGCTAAATTGCGCACTGTACCCAGGGATGTGTAGGCGAGGTGGATTAGCCATGGGAGATAGAGGCTCAGAGGGATAGGGTAGGGGTTTTTCCAGTGGGATACTGTTTAGAGGGTCATTGTGGCCTGGATGGGCCGAATAGCCTGTTTCCTAACTGTAGGGATTCGATAATTTCAATGGTGTTATCCTTGATTGGCAACTTTCGACAGGTCCCTACCCAGATGTCTTGCCCTGATATTTCTTGCCAAAATGGAACAGATCACATTTGGTTAAAATAAACTCCAACTGCCACTCCCCGTCTCACCTAATCAAGGTCCCATTATAGTCTGAGAGATCATTCTTCACTGTCGACTACACCACCAAATTTGGAATTATTTACAAACTTACTGACCATACTTAATTTACTCAAGTGCAAATGATTTGTATAAGTAACAAAAGGCAGTGGACTCTCTACTGATCTTTGCGCCACGCCACTAGTCACAGTTCAATGAACAAATATCCATTGTCATGTCCTGACTCGAATATTCAAGAAAATGTTGGCGAGCTCTCCCTGGATTCCAGGCAGTCTAACCTTGCTAACCAGTCTTCCAAGTAGAACATTTTGGTTTTCTTACTGAATTCCATAAAGACAACACCCTGCCTTCATCAATCATCTTCATCACTTCCTCAAAAAATTCCACCCAGTCAGTGAGACGTGATATCCAATGTACAAAGCCCTCTCCAGTCCTTGTCTTTCCAAATGCATATACATTCTTTCCCTCAAAATCCCCTCTAACAATTTAGTCGCCATTGACGTCAGGTTCACCGGTCTCTCGTTACCTGATTTTTCCTTACTTTCTTAAATTATGAAACGATGTTAGCAGCCGTCCAGTCTTTTGACACCTCACCAGTGGAAATCAATCATACAAATATATCAGAAAAACGCTGAACAATCCTTTACTAGCTTCTACAAACGTCTGGGATACAACTGACCAGGGATTTGTCCACCTTTATGTTCTTTAAAATGTCCAACACTTTCTTGTAATATAGACACTTTCCAAGATATCACTATATATTTCTTCATTATTTCGCTCTTGTAACCTCCTCCACATTACATACAGAGGAGAAATATTTGTTTTGTATCCCTCCCATCTCCTGCGGTTCCACACTTATGTAGGTTTACTGATCTTTAAGGGGCCCTATTCTCTCCCCAGTTAATCTTTTGCCATTCAAAGAATTGTGCAATTTCTTCAATATCTCATCAACACTATTTCTAAAGCCATCTCATATCCACATTTTTCTGGCCTGATTTCCCTGTTGCCTCTACACTTACTGCCCTTACACTCCTCTCGGGATTCACTTGATCTCAGCTCTGTTTACCTGACATGCGCCTCCTTCCTTACCTTGACTAGAGCATCAATATATCTACCCATCCAACACTACCTGCACCCACCAGCCTTGCCATCTCACTAACAGGACCACGTTGCTCTGGACTCTCTGAATCCAAGTTTTGAAGACTTCGCATTTTCCAACCATCACTTTACCTGTGAATAGAATATCCCAATCAGCCTTTCACTGGGCTCGCCTAACACTTTCACAATTGGCCTTGTTCAAATTTAGAACTTTAATGTTTACATCAGGTCTTTCCTATTTCATAACAAATTTAAAACTAATATTTACTGCGTAACAGACTTGAAATGTTAAATAATCTCTTCCTGTTCCACTGTAACAGGCTCGAGAGGTTCAATGGTCTCCTCCTATCCCTGTGTAACAGACCCGAGACATTAAATGACACAGCACCCTGTGGATTACGAGCAGCGGTTAAACCGTATCTGATGGAGGTCCATCCCTTCTCAGTTACAGAAACACAAACAACACACTGTACTCCTGGTGCCCTCTCAGTCACACCTCATACAGCTGCAGTGACACATCTCTTTGCTTTGAATGAATTGTTTTGGCAAAATGAGCCAACATTACAGCATTCCACCTTTTCAGGTAGGAAGAGGCTAATATGGGCTGAATGGCCTTCTCCTCTCTCTCTGTAAGAGGCCCATAGGGACAGAATTGCTTCGGCCTGTCTGTGAGCAGCAGCCCCAATGCTCTGTCTCAAGGTTATGAAAGGATTTGATAACAGGGCACTTAAAACCAGGAGTAGCCTCACACTGGTCAGTAAGTACCGTACTTTGTGTTAAGGTACCTAGAAACTTGCCCACCCGACTTTTTTATGCACCGATGCGTTATTTTAATTCTGTCTCCTTTCGTAAGCAGAGTGCACCATACATAGACCCCTGCAGTGTTCTGTCAATACTCTCATATACAAGGAAAAAAGATTAAAAACATTGAAAGATTTATGGTCCATCCCTCAGTAACGCTCATCCATTCCAGCCAAACCCAGTAAATGTTCCCTTTTATAGTGATATGAAAAGTGATGCAAAGAACTGGTTAACTGAGCCTGTTTGTTCAGTGACTGTGATTAATGCCAAACTCCATGGATTCTAGTTATCCCAGTGGAGCATTCCCATATTTTAATGATAAATGGGCTCCAGCAATGTGTTATCCCATAACATGAGCGGGACCATTACCGGCAACATCGACAGGGATCAGCAGCTCCAGAGAGGAGGGTAGGAGAGGTCAGGATCTGAGAACGTCAGACTGGAATGTTCCAACAATGGATTAGAATCTGAAAACAATAGACTGGAATGTTCCAACAAAGGATCAGAATCTTAGAATATTTGACTGGAATTCTCCAAGTATGGAGCAGAATCTGTGAACATTTCACTGGAATGTTCCAACAATGGATCAGAAACTGAAACATTAGACTGGAATATTCCAGTAATAGACAGGAGTTTATCCGATTATATTTGGATTCTTTCTGCAATTAATTGGTTGTCATTATCAATGCAGATCTATTATGCTCTTCTCATTATTCAATATTTTTATTATCCTTTCCTGGCTATCGTTGGTGTTCCTGGTAAGTGTCACTATCCAGATTTGTTTTCTACAAACCAGTTATGACTGTATTATTGTTCTTTCATATAGTCTACACTTCTTCCTGTTGAAACTCTGAATCCAGATATTTACTCGACAGACCACCACTAACTACATCAATGAAGGTGTTCAATTACTGTCTCCCTCTGCTCTGGCAGTGTTACTCATGGGTCTCTATGTTGACCTACTCAGCTTCAGCGGAGAACCACAATGTCTTGTATCATTGCCTTTGTTATTTAAATATTAAGAGCTTGGAGGTCACTGACTACTGTTCTGGTTACAAACTTCACTTTCTTCCACTGTTTCCAAACCGTCCCTGTCCAATATATGCGGTTGAAGCAGACAAGTCATAACTGTGGGTGATGCCTTTGACCATGAGCTGATTCCTGACACCATGCCCTGACTATTTCTAACTTTAAATACTCATCACTCCAGAATATATCTCACTGGCTTATTCCATCCGCTGTGTGAACCTTGATCTATGAAGTACAGTCTTAATGAAGTCAATTATCTGGTACTGACACTCCCGGCTTCAAACCAGCAGAATCAAATCTAATTCGAACTCACACCAAACTCCCATCCATCTGTCATTCATATGTATGCCGATGTATGTTATTATTGTGTTTGACAATGCCTTTATTTTAACATTCTCAAACACTTTACCTCATCTGTCCATGAAACTTCTCTCGTTCACTCTCTGTAGATTAACCAAATGCCTGCCAGTTGTTCATATTCAAAGTAGTTTCCTCCATGTGTATTCTTTCTCAAACAATAAGTTTTGCGTTCAAATATGCCATTCGCACACACACGGGCTCTCCCTCTCTCTGATGAACATGCGCACACACACACACACACCAAACCTTCCTATTGTAGGCAGTAATCTGATGCAAGTATAGTTTGCATATGATAGTAAAGTTTACAATACTCTCCATGCTGGGCAGATAGTGCAGTTTACTGAGCAACACACTAGCACGGTCTGCACAGCTCTCCATGCTGGGCTGTCATTTTGTCCAAGTTTATGTTGTTTGTAGTGTTCTGTGAAGCAGATGCAGAAGTTGATGTAACAAACAATTCCAGCTGATCGGACAATGTCTTTATTCAATGCTCTCATTCTTGTCATTTTACTCTCGAAGGTCTCACTTCCCCAGTTAGTCCCACTGCCCTGTCTGATTCCCCATATTTCCACAACATCTTCTCAGTTAATTAACTGTCTGTTTCTGTCTTTAATGTGAATTTCTCTGTCCCTCTGTATCTTTCCCTGTCTTGGGTTTTGGTTCCCTAGTGTACTGAGTGTTTGCATTGTGTCGCTCAGATAGAATGAAATGGTGTGTGTCAGGCTGTTGTTCACTTCCCAGTATGTCCCATGTGATGATATATGGACAGGGGTGTTTCAGAAGCTATGAGACACGGCTTTGTAACTTGGTCTGTATCTGTATTTGTCACGCTCAGGTGACCTTGCGATCAGTAACATGAGGACGCCCTTTTCGTGAAGAACCGGTCTGTTAAATTGTGTGACACTGCAGTCTCTTTTTATAAAAGGTTATTTTCTCCTTATTTTTTTTTAAATAAAAGGTCTTAAATGCCAAACCGCCTACTGAAACAGGCTCAAGTACATAAAGTAAGAGACTTTTAGCGTTTTTAATAAATAGTAGTAACAATGGCCAGCTCACACAGACCAGGTTTTTCTAGTTTTTTTTTTATTCTTGTAGCTGTAACAATCACCAGGTGCTTGGGGTCCCAGTATGGTTGGAAATTTTAATAATATATTCCTAGCTGCTACTCTCCCTGAAACATTTCTTAATTTTATTTCCTCCTGGACTGGAGAACTGTATACAAGAATGTATGTTAAATGCTCCTTTTTGCCAAGGGGTGTATTTAGGTGATGTTAGTATATTGGAACAGTTCATTTGTAGAATGTACTGTATCCATTATTCGGTTAAGATTTCCAATAGTTAAGCTTTTCTAAATTCCTCTTCATTTTGTATGGATTTTCATTGGACTGTTTAAGTATATTGTGTTTTAATTAATTTGGTTTGATTAGTAGCATCACATCTGGAACACCCACTTCACATCTACCTTTAAAATAAGAAAAGGTTGGCATCCAAACAACCTTCTCAAAATAGTTTGAGGCAGTCTGGTTGGTCCATTGCAAACTGGGGTGCTTGTTCTGTTCTAAATCAATAATACCAAATTGGGTTTAGAATTAAAATCCCTACAGTGTGGAAAAAGATCATTCGACCCAACAAGTCTATACCGAGCCTCCGAGGAGTAACCTACTCAGACCCACTCCTCTACCCTATTATTACACATTTTTCCTGACTAAGGCACCTAACCCACACATCCCTGAAAACTACGAACAATTTAGCATGGATAATTCACCTGACATGTACATCTTTAGATTGTGGGAGGAAACCAGAGAATCCAGAATAAGCTCATGCAAGACACTGGAGAATATGTACCGGGAGACTAATGGGTTCAAAGGTCGCATATGGTAGTTGTTAGTGTTTTTTGTTCCGGATGTTGAATTCGGTTGTTTTAAACAGTGTTTTGTGTATAAAGAAGTTTTAAGAAACTAAGAGTTCTCTGGGTGTGGAAGAAGTGAAGTTGGGGGTTATACGACAGGTAATGAAGGCAAAGCTGTAGGAATTGGCAGTCAAGCTGGATTTGGGATTGTGTTTGTCTGTGAAAAAACGAGAGATAATTACAGCTATAGCTCGGCAATTACTTATTGTCATTTACATAAATGATTTGGATGCGAGCATATGAGGTACACTTAGGAAGTTTGCAGATGACACCAAAATCGGAGGTGTGGTGGACAGCGAAGAGGGTTGCCTCAGATTACAACAGGATCTTGACCAGATGTGCCAATAGGCTGAGAAGTGCAGATGGAGATTATTTCAGATAAATGCGAGGAGCTGCATTTTGTGAAAGCAAATCTTAGCAGGACTTATACATTTAATGGTCATGGCCTAGGGAATGCTGCTGAACAAAGAGACCTTGGAGTGCAGGTTCATAGCTCATTGAAAGTGGAGTCGCAGGTAGATAGGATAGTGAAGAAGGCGTTTGGTACGCTTTCCTTTATTGGTCAGAGTATTGAGTACAGGAGTTGGGAGGTCATGTTGCGGCTATACAGGACATTGGTTAGGCCACTGTTGGAATATTGTGTGCAATTCTGATCTCCTTCCTATCGGAAACATGTTGTGAAACTTGAAAGGGTTCAGAAAAGATTTACAAGGATGTTGCCAGGATTGGAGGATCTGAGCTACAGGGAGAGGCTGAACAGGCTGGCGCTGCTTTCCCTGGAGCGTCGGAGGCTGAGGGGTGACCTTATAGATATTTACAAAATTATGAGGGGCATGGATAGGATAAATAGACAAAGTACTTTCCCTGGGGTCGGGGAGTCCAGAACTAGAGGGCATAGATTTAGGGTGAGAGGGGAAAGATATAAAAGAGACCAAAGGGGCAACGTTTTCACGCAGAGGGTAGTATGTGTATGGAATGAGCTGCCAGAGGATGTGGTGGAGGCTGATACAATTGCAACATTTAATAGGCATTTGTATGTGTATATGAACAGGAAGGATTTGAGGGATATGGGCTGGGTGCTGGCAGGTGGGACTATCCGGGTTGGGATATCTGGTCGGCATGGACGGGTTCGAATGAAGGATCTGTTTCCATGCTGTAATTCTCTATGACTCTATGATTTTAACTAAATTTGGTGGGACTACCATCAGAATCTTTGGAGATGGCTAGAATTTAATTTCAAATGAGACACCTTGAACACGAGAAAGGATTGAAACAGTTTGAATTATGATGAAAAGTAGAAATAAAAGGAAAGGAAATGAAAAAGAAATAGAGAAAAGGAGAGAAGAAAAGCAGAGAGTTTCAACTTCAAAAGTTAGTAATTAGAGAGGAAAGTTGACATAGAAGGCGGAGATGAAGGTAGAGGGTAGGCTGGATGAGGAGGATATTCAGGATGAGCAACCCTATCGTAGTCAAAATCCTGATGTGGTTCTGTTTAAATACATCCAGGCATTATCTAAATTTGATGAGAAGGATGGGGAAGCCTTTTTTTAATTTCATTTGAGAAAGTGGCTAAACCAGTGCAGTGGCCAGTGACCATGTGAATTTAGTTGATCCAAACAAATCTGATATGTACTTGCATCCCTATCGGAGGAGGTATCTGGCCATTATGAGCAGGTGCAGTAAGCCATTTGAAGTGCATATGAGCTTGTGCCAGAATCCAACAGACAGCGCCTCAGGAATGTAGAAAAGGCTTCCTGGTTAAACGCACATTGAGTTTGCAAGAATCAAACAAAGTGATTTTGAAATGTGGGTAATGGTACTAAAAACAGAGCAAAGCTAAGACACTTGTTTTGGAGAAGTTCAACAATTTATTTCCTGCAGTCGTGAGAACTCGTGTGGAAGAGAAGAGAGTTACAAAGGGCAAGATTAGAAGCTGAAATGACTGGTGATTATGATTTGCTTCAGAAATCAAAATTTGGTTTCTATGAGAGATTGAGAAGAATGTGCAAGATTGTCTTAAAACATATCCCGGTGAGAGTAAGGTTCACTGACATAGGCCAGGAGTAGCAGGTAAAGAGGTTAGAGCATTAAGAGGTACAGAAGTATGTAATTATTTTATGCTGAGACATGAGGAGATATGTCATCAGAAGGACTATTGGAGAGGTGAGAAGTGCTTCATTATGTAACGTGTGGTTGGAGTGTCCACTGGAAACATCAACAGATTTATTCCAAAATGGGGAAGGAGGCCTTGAGCTTGGTGTTGGCGTTACAACATTTCAGCATTTAAATTCGCAATAACATACCAGAGACAAATCTTTATCAATGATCGTGACCCCTTAAAATCTTTGGAGAAGTTTAGTGAGGAAAATTCCCGTATGTTTCGATTGCTGCCATCAATTTGAAATTATATAGTTGACAGTGCAAATAAACCTAAATTTTGACACGTTGTGGAGACTTGGATGAAGAAAGACAAAGGCATTCTGTGGCAGGAGTAAAATGACTGAAATCGAATCGAGTTATGAACGTTTCTATGCTCAAGAGTCAATGTAATATATATGCATTGCAGTCTACTAATAGAGGACGATTAGGAGGTCTAAAATGAATCCAACTTTGAATATTGATGGATCATTTTATTAAAGGTCGGTTGTGAGGATACTATCACGATAAAAACGTTACTTTCGCTTTAGTTTTATTTTGAAGAGAGGTTTTAAAGGCAGAGGTGCAGAACTGCTGTCTGAAAACAGTTTAAGTAAATAACTGAGAAAGCCTTTACGTTCCACTCAAACGGTGTTAACAATGGAACGGCAGTGGCCAGCTCTCCCAGACCAGGTTTTCTCGTTTTGTTATTAGCTGCAGCATTCAGAAGCTGCTCGGGGTCCCAGAAGGGTTGGAAGTTTGAATACATGATCCATAGATGCTTTTCTCTCTGAGATCTCTGTTGATGTTGACTTCTCTTCGATCGGAAAACTGCATGTAACAATGTGTGTTTGAATATGTCTTTGTGCCAAGCAGTGTATACCAAGAAGGTACGGTATCTATTGTTTGTGCTCTCCTAAAATGTTCTTTTCTTTGATTATATTTTAACTAAAGCATTTGAATAGATCATATTTTGCTTAATGTCCGTGGTTTGACCAGTCACAACATATCGGAACGCACACTTCACATGTATATTCTAACGAAGGAAAGGTTTGGGGCTAATCAGTCTTCTTAAAATATTTTGCAGGGATCTGTAGCCGAGGGGTTTGTGACTTTCTCCTGTTGTTGAAAAGTTAGTGGAGAGGCGGGGGATGGTTTGCTGGAGGTTGTGCTGTGAGATGCCTCAGACATTCAGGGAGACCTGAGGATTTGGTTATCCATCTTTGGATGAAACATGGGAACTGTAGTTACAGCATCTGGGTCAGTAACATGAACACCAAATGGAGAGAGGGGAACCTCTGAAACCACGTAGTGAGCGTGTGTGGGTAACGGGATCTGCTGTATGCACTCTGGGATTTCCAAGACCAGCTTCCCAAGAGACACTTAACCCAGGAGCAGGGTTTGAGGGGACACTGATTGAACAAGGAGATGGTCACAGAACGGTGTCACCTTCAACATGGCCTGCAGCTTCACACCAGTGGGAGGACAGTGCTGTCAGTGATTATTAGGGTCATGTTTCATTCAGCTTCGATTATCCGGAACTTTCCAGGCAGGACTGGGTGACATATCCATCATCTCCCAGTATCTCAACATCAATGTCACCATTCGGAGACGGAGGATCAAAATAGTGGAAGAGGTAAATATATTGTTTCTCCCTCAGCAGGGAGCTGCTGTTATCCTTATTTTCCCCGTATAGTGGGATTCCCGATGGTGTACTTGGCATCTGCGGAGTCGCTATGTCAATGGGGAGAGGTAGAGGAACTGAAGGAGTTCTCTCTCTCTCTATTTATGTTACAGTGTGCCCATGCACAGTACATCATGTTGGTGAATACCCCTGTCCTGACAGCAGCCACAGCCTTTTCATTCAGAAGCAGGCAGCCAGTCCCATCGTCTTCAGGTCTCCATGTAGAAAGGAATGAATGTATCTTGGATAAAGGCCATCCCCTTGGTACACGTTCCTAAACAGCATCTCCACCACCAACCAAACACTTCAAAACATTCCATGTGTATGGAAAGAAATGGGGTCACTTGGAGTGTCAAGGAGCAGATAATCAGGGATGGAGCAAATCTCCCATGTCTGAACGGGTCTGAGTGAACCCCCCAGTATACAGTATCATTAAGCCCTGAAATCCCTCTCCATTTCAGTAACATACAACCTTTCATTATTCCTGTAAATGAAATGTTGTATTGCACCTGCCAAATTATTATCGATTGTCTTTATCTCTCTGTATCCTTTTGCAGACTGTCCGCCCTGTCTTGATAATTTATTCTCTCGCTTATCACAGCGACATCACCAAACTCAGCATCTGTATATCTGTTCCATCTTCCTGATCATTGGTATAGATTGTAAATAGTTGAGAACTCAGCACTGGTCACTGTGTGACTCCAATGGTGACGTTCTGTCAAACTGATTAAGACTAATTTGTCCGTAGTGCTTGCTTCCTGTTTGATAGACAGTCCTCCCTCATTACTGCGGAGCACAGTCAAAAGGCTGAATATGAAAGACGAATCCAACCTCTCGAACCTGCTCCGTCATTGAATACAATCATGGCTGATGTCATCGCGGCCTCTGTTCCACTTTCCTGCTATCTCTCCATACTAAGACTCTGGTCTCTTGTTGTAGATTGCGCCACATGAAAAAATATACACTCCACATCTACACTTTCAATTACGTTTAGCATTTTACAGACCTCAATGAGATCTCCTTCCATTCTTATAAACTCGAGAGTATCGGCCAGAACTGCTTAATTTCTCTTCATAAGACAAACACTTCAAATATGGAATCAATCTAATGAACCTCGTCTGAATTGCTTCCAATGCAAATACCTCATTCTGCAGGACACCCAAACTGTACTCCAGTTCAAGCTTCACTAATGCCTTGCATAGCTACACCAACACTCTATCCTTTAAAATTAAACGCTGAAATTATGCTTGCATTTCTCATTACTTGAAGTACCAGAATGCAAGTTTTCTGTGATATGCAAGCAAACAACCAGATCCCTCTGCACCTAAGCACTTTGAAGTTTCTCTCCATTTTGATAATAATTAGCCTTTCTATTACGCTGGCCATATTTATCTACTTTAATTTACATTGCCAAATGTTGGCCCAATCACCCAAATTATCCATATAGTTTTTAAATCTCTTGCATAATCATTCCGAAGTAATTTCCCACCAATGTTAGTGTCGTCTGAAAATGTAGCTGTTGTATTTTCTATCCCGTCAACCGAGTAATAATATCGATCGCAAATAGTTGAGGCATGAGAAGTGAAATCGTTGACACCCCACAAATTGCATTTTCCAAACGAAAATGACACATTTAATCCATCTGACTGCATATTGTTGGTTAATCAATCCTCTATCCAAGCTAATAAATTACTCCTAAACGATGTTGTCTGATCTTACCACTGGCTCTTTGGAGAAGCGACACATCCAATGCCTTCAGGAAGACCAGATATATTCCATCTCCAGGATTCCCACTATCCACCTTATTTGTCACATCTTTAAGTAACTCAAGCAAACACTTCAATTCTGATGATTTATCCTTTGTAAAACCATGTTGACTCCGATGGATTGGAGTATAACTTTGCAAATTTCCTCAACAATGGATTCTAATAATTTGCCTTAAGTTACAATAGTTAATTCTTACATTTTACTCCCTAATGTATGCAGTTATTGTAAGTTCTTCCCTTTCGAAAACCTTTACTTTTTCTATTAATTCCTGCATTAATGGGCACACGTTTTTAAGAGATTTGCTCCAATTGCTGTGTAAGAGCCATGTGTGGCTGAATGGACTCAACATGCTGCTGGTGTACAAATTCGATGGACTGACGTCTTTCTGGTGTTCCCATGTTGTCATCTCCAAGGCCAGAATGACCTCCTCCTGTTGATGCGTTAGAGGCTTGGTGGATGATGGAATCTTCCTGTTGCTGTGTAACAGCTTGAAAGGTTGATGGGTCTTCTCATAATCCTCCATAATGGGCTGGAGATACTGAACGGACACCCCATGTATCCGGGAGATGGGACCGAGGGAGTGATTAATCTTCTCCTGTTCCCTTACAACAGACACGTGTCTGAATTATCTTCTCCTTTCTCATGAAAGAAGTCTCAGTTAGTTTGTATCCTTATCCATTTCCCTTGCAACAGGCTCGATGGGTCTGAATGGCCTCCTATTATCCCAGTGTAACAATTCCCCAGCCACTGTGTGACCTCTTCCAGTTTCTATGTTACAGACTTGAGGTGGCTGAATGGACTGTTCCTGTTGCTGTGTCCAGTGTTATAAGCTCGATGGGGCTGGCTGACCTCCTCCTGAAAATGTACGTTAGACTCCAGGGACTGAATAGCCTCGTCCAGTTCTGACGTAACGGGGGTGAAGGCCTGAATATGCTTCTGCTGTTTCTTGTAACAGTCTGGAGAACAGAATGGATTCCGTCATTATCTGTGCAATTGGCTACAGATGTTGACTCCTTCCTTGTCATCTATGTTGAAATAAGATCATCTTTCATTCTTGTTAACTCCAATGACATTTGGATCAACCTGATCATCATTTCCTTATAAGTTAACAACTTCATTGCAGGAATCAGTTGAGGGAACCATCTCTGAGCCCTTTCCAATGTAACAATATCCTTTCCTTAATGGGGAGATTAAATCTGGACACACTACTCCATATGCATTCTCACTAAGACCCTATGCAGCTGCAACAATACTTTACGAGCCTGTTGTAAGGTTCCCACCCAGGTTAGGACAGTCTCACATGTCTCGGGGAATACACTGCATTGTTTAAAATCATTGTCCTTTTCTAATCCATCAGCAGAACGGGACATCTGGAGAAAATCTCACAATGTCGCTTGAGAAGATCTTAAATGATGTGGCGAGATGATTTCTCCCATTAATCTCCCCAGAGTCCATGTCGCTTAGATTCCACAGAATTTAATAAGGTGGAGCGTAAAAAAAACAGCAAAGAGGAGCAAACATTGATGGGAATTATATATCAAAGTGAAAGCTGCAATACAAATGTTGGGCATGCTATTAAACAGGAAAATGAGATATACACATTTGTAAGTACTGAGGCAATAATGTACTGTTTAAATTGTATCTAAACTGTGTTAACTCAACTAAATGGTAATGCTGGGAAAAATGGATTTCATGACCACGTGTGAGATGGTTTGCGTTGACATTATGTCGAGCACCGAGCGAGACAAGGTTATTTAGGAATTGGTGTTGGATGATCAGAAGAGCTAATTGAAAACTTTGCTGTAAAGGACATTTTGGGAACAGTGACCACAATGTATTGGGTTTCTGACGTTAGAGTACACGACGGTTTTTGTTTGATTTGAAGTAACCGTTATAAATCTGAGTCATGCAAGCCCTGAATGTGTGAGAAGAAAGTGGGGAGTACAGATGCTGGAGATCAGAGTCGAAGAGTGTGGTGCTATAAAATCACAGTAGGTCAGGTAGCATACTAGGAGCAGGAGATTCGACGTTTCAGGCATAAGCTCTTCATCAGGAATGAGGCTTATGGGCCAAGGGGGCTGAGAGATAAATGGGATGGTAGTGTGGCAGGGGGAGGTTGCTGGGAATGCGATCGCCAGATGAAGGTGGGGTTGAAAGTGATAGGTAATGAACGGAGACAGAACGCCTCATCTACTGCATGCATTAAACCCAATGTAGTCTTCTCTACATTGGAGAGACAGGACGCCAACTTGTTGATCATTTCAGATAACATGGCTGGGACAGCCACATTGACCAACTCCAAAGTATTGTGGTTGAATACTTTAACTCCCTTTCCTAATCTGCCAAAGACATAGAACATAGAAGAATACAGATCAGTACAGGCCCTTTGGCCCTCGATGTTGCGCCGATCCAAGCCCACCTAACCTATACTAACCCACTATCCTCCATATACCTATCCAATGCCCGCTTAAATGCCCATAAAGAGGGAGAGTCCACCACTGCTACTGGCAGGGCATTCCATGAACTTACGACTCGCTGAGTGAAGAACCTACCCCTAACTTCAGTCCTATATCTACCCCCCCCTTAATTTAAAGCTATGCCCCCTTGTAATACCCGACTCCATACGCGGGAAAAGGTTCACACTGTCAACCCTATCTAACCCCCTAATCATCTTGTACACCTCAATCAAGTCACCCCTAAACCTTCTTTTCTTTAATGAAAACAGCCCCAAGTGTCTCAGTCTTTCCTCATACGATCTTCCTTCCATACCAGGCAACATCCTGGTAAACCTCCTCTGCACCCGTTCCAGTGCCTCCACATCCTTCCTATAGTATGGCGACCAAAACTGCACACAATATTCCAGATGCGGCCGCACCAGAGTCTTATACAACTGCATCATGACCTCAGGACTCCGGAACTCAATTCCTCTACCAATAAAAGCCAGTACGCCATATGCCTTCCTCACCGCACTATTTACCTGGGTGGCAACTTTCAGAGATCTGTGTACATGGACACCAAGATCCCTCTGCTCATCCACACTACCAAGTATCCGACCATTAGCCCAGTACCCCATCTTTTTGTTATTCTTCCCAAAGTGAATCACCTCACACTTAGCTACATTGAATTCCATTTGCCACCTTTCTGCCCAGCTCTGCAGCTTCTCTATATCCTGCTGTAACCTGCCACATCCTTCCTCACTGTCAACAACTCCTCCGACTTTCGTATCATCCGCAAACTTGCTCACCCAACCTTATAACCCCTCTTCCAGGTCATTTATAAAAATGACAAACAGCAATGGTCCCAAAACAGATCCTTGCGGAACACCGCTAGTGACGGCACTCCATGAAGAAACTTTGCCATCAACTACTACCCTCTGTCTTCTTCCATCCAGCCAATTCCTAATCCAAACCTCCAACTCACCCTCAATGCCATATCTCCGTATTTTCTGCAGTAGCCTACCATGAGGAACCTTATCAAACGCCTTACTAAAATCCATATATACCACATCTACCGCTTTCCCCTCATCAACCTCCTTCGTCACCTTTTCAAAGAATTCAATAAGGTTTGTGAGGCACGACCTGCCCTTCACAAAACCATGCTGACTATCCTTGATCACATTATTCCTATCCAGATGTGCATAAATCCTATCCCTTACAATTCTCTCTAAGACTTTGCCCACAACAGAAGTGAGACTCACCAGCCTATAGTTACTAGGGTTATCCCTACTCCCCTTTTTGAACAAGGGAACCACATTTGCTATCCTCCAGTCTTCTGGCACTACTCCAGTAGACAAAGAGGACATAGAAATCAAGGCCAATGGCTCTGCAATCTCCTCCCTTGCTTCCCAGAGAATCCTAGGATAAATGCCATCAGGCCCAGGGGACTTATCTATTTTCACCTTTTCCAGGATTTCCAACACCTCTTCTCTACATACCTCAAAGCCATCCATTCTACTTATTTGTGACTCAGTATTCACATCGACGACAATGCCCTGTTCCTGAGTAAATACTGAAGAAAAGTATTCATTCAGTGTCTCCCCAATCTCTTCCGCCTCCACACGCAACTTCCCACTACTATCCTTGACTGGACCTATTCCTACCCTAGTCATTCTTTTATTCCTAACATACCCATAGAAAGCCTTAGGGTTTTCCCTAATCCTACCGACTAAGGACCTTTCATGTCCCCTCCTTGCTGCTCTTAGCTCTCTCTTCAGCTCCTTCCTGGCTACCCTATAACTCTCAATCGCCCCAATTGAACCTTCACGTCTCATCTTGAGATAGGCCGCCCTCTTCCATTTAACAAGGGATTCCAATTCCTTATTAAACCACGGCTCCCTCGCACGACCCTTTCCTCCCTGCCTGACAGGTACATAATTATCAAGGACACTCAATAGTTGCTCCTTGAACAAGCTCCACATATCATTTACACTCTTGCCTTGGAGTCTACTTTTCCAAGCCACACATCCTAAGTCATGCCTCACCACATCATAATTTCCCTGACCCCAGCTATAACTCTTGCCCTGTAGTACACACTTATCCCTCTCCATCACGAGAGTAAAAATCACCGAATTATGGTCACTATCCACAAAGTGCTCACCTACCTCTAATTCTAACACCTGGCCTGGTTCGTTACCCAGAACCAAATCCAGTATGGCCTCACCTCTTGTTGGCCTGTCTCCATATTGTGTCAGGAAACTCTCCTGCACACATTGAACAAACACTGACCCATCTAACGAACTTGAGCTATAGCTTTCCCAATCAATATCAGGAAAGTTAAAGTCCCCCATAACAACCACCCTATTACTGTCACTCATCTCCTGAATCACCTTCCCTATCCTTTCTTCAATGATTCTAGGACTATTAGGAGGCCTGTAAAAGACTCCTAACAGGGTGACCTCACCTTTCCTATTCCTAACCTCAGCCCAAACTACCTCAGATGGCAAGTCCTCATCCATCGTCCTTTCCACCACTGCAATACTATCTTTGACAAGCAATGCAACACCTCCCCCTCTTTTACCCCCACCTCTGACCCTACTAAAACATTTAAATCCTGGAACCTGCAACAGCCAATCCTGTCCCTGTTCTAGCCATGTCTCCGTAATAGCCACAACATCGAAGTCCCAGGTACCAACCCACGCTGCAAGTTCAGCTACCTTATTTCGTATACTTCTTGCATTGAAGTATACACACTTCAAGCCACTTTCCTGTTTACAGACACCCTCCTTGGAAATTGATGCCATGTTCCTAACCTCCCTACACTCCAGGCCCTGCACCCTGAAGCTACAATCTGGGTTCCCATGAGGGTTGTGGGCCTGATCCATCGCCGAACCCGAACCACCAGAAGCCTGGAGGAAGAAAGCCTCATCTTCTACCTTGGGACACTCCAACCACAAGGGATCGTGGTGGATTTCCCCATTTCCCATAACTCCACCTTATTGAAGTCCAACCTTCCAACTCAGTACCGCCCTTTGAACGTTTGTCCACCTTCCTTCCCATTAATCTGGTCCACCCTCCTCTCCGACTATCACTTTCAACCCCACTTTCGTCTACCTATTGAATCAAAGGAAGCATCTTAGAAAAACCCCATGTATTGTAGCAAGCCAGTGGATTCAGAGAAATGTAGGACCCAGCAAAGGACGACCAAGAAACTGAGAAAAAAAAAATCAACAAGAGAAAAAGCGTGCAAACAAAAGACAAACATAAAGACTGCTAAAAACCTTCGATCAATGTATGAAACAAAAATTAAAACAAGGTCAAATGTGGGACAGTGGGTGTGCGAATAGGGTAATTTATTGTAGAGAACAGAGATATCGCAGGGAAAAGAAACAGTTTCGTTGTGTTTATTTTCAAGGAAGAATATCCAGAAATTCTCCCAGAAATGCCAAGTGACCATGGGACTTGTGTACGTAAAGTCTAAAATCATTGTATCAGTGGTGAGGTCATCTTTGAAAAGAAAGCTGGATTGAGTATTTATAAATCTGACAGATCAGATGTACTTCAAACAAGAATTTCAGAGGAAGCAGCAATAGACATGTTGATTGCATTGCGGATTTTTACGTTATTTTCCAATACATTCCCGAAAGATATTTTGCCAATCTGGATAAGGCAAATGTTATAAATATTACCAAACAGTTTAAGTAAGGATGAAGATGGAGAGTGGTAAACTGCAGACCAGGTAACTTGTCATCCGCAGTCGGGTGTCTGTTGAGCTCATTTACAAAAAAAAACATCCTACTAGATATACAGAAGGTAATGGCAAAACTGGGGAGTGTGATAACGCATCGATGAAAGGAAAACCATATGTGGCAAACAATTTTTTGGAATGGTTTGAAGATTGTTCTTGTAGACATAGGCAATGAATAACCAATGGATAACATATAGTTAGATATTCAGGAGCATTTTTTTTAAGAACTCATACAATAAGCTTATAAGAGAAGTTAAAGCGACAGGTATTGGGAAGAACATATGCAAATGGGAAAGTAAAAATTAGGTTTACATTCATGTGAATGTAATTGGAATATAGAAGATGTCGTGCACCAGTTACACAGAATGTTGGTGAGACTAACCTTAGTCCCAATCTAAGATAAAATATACTGACGGCAGAGGAACTGCAAAAGGTATTCTCTGGACTAACCCTTAAGATGGAAAGATTGTCTGATGTGGAAACTCAGCCTGTGATCTCGAGTTTCAAAAGATTTGAGGAGATTGTAGTGAAACTGAGAAACGTAGAAACATAGAGGGGACTGAATAACAGAGGGATATGGCGAAGTGCAAACAGGCGAGATCAGGGAGAATCCCACGATATTCTACATGTACAAGTAGAACAGAATAATCAGCAAACAGTTAGTGTCATTAGAAACCAAAGAGGCAATCTGTGTGTGAAGCTGGAGAACAGTGATAGATTGTGACATGAGACCTTCACATCTCTTTTACTTGGGAGAAGGAGGATGCAGGGACAGAATTCGAGAATATGGACTGGAAAGCTCTTGAAAAGATCGATCTAAAATACGAGCTGGGGTTTGATGCTTTATCTGGTATAAATTTGGACCAATCGCCAGTTCTGGATGAGTTTTATCACAGGCTACTGTTGTAGACAAGGGAGGAAAGACTCTGCCTGAAAATATTAATTAGAATCTGACAAAAGGTGAGATACCAGAGAACTGGAGAACAGCTAATATGATTCCACTTCACAGTACGGTTGGTGGAGGCAGACCAGGGAATTATAGACGAGTGAGTAATAGATCACTGTTAGGGAAACTACTGGAGAAAATAGGGAAGCAGAAAATTGAGTTCTGATCAGAGTCGCAAGGTTTGATCAGGGATAATCATCATGCTTTTATCAGAGAGAAGTAACATCTAATGAATTTGATTGAATTAGTTTGAGGAGGCCGCTTGTTTAATTTTGCAGCAAGGCCTTTGACAAAGTTCCAAATGGGAAACTGAAAAATAAAACAAAATCTTACAGTATCAAGGATAACATGACAAGTTACAATGGAAATTGTCTTAGTGGCAGGAGACAGAGGGTGGTTGGAGAAAGCTGTTTGGTGACTGGAGACCAGTGTCCCCTGGTGTACCACAGGGATCAGTATTGTATCCCTTTTGTTTGTGGTATTCATAAATGATGTAGATGTGAATATGGAGCGGTGTGGAAGAGGAGGTGGGAGTTGTGATAAGTTAATTTATGTTTGACATAAAGATTGGCCCGGTGGTTGGCAGTGAGGAGGAAGGTCTTATGTTACATGAACCTACAAATGGATTGGTAAGATCGTCAGATCAATGGCAGATGGAATGTAACCTGATAGATATGAGGTGATGCACTTTGGAAGAAGGAACCAGACAGGGGAGGACTCAATGAATGGCAGCACACTAGCAATCTCAGAGCGTGCTTCTCCACACATCCCTGAATGTGGTCAGACAGGGCAATAGGTTAGTTAAGAAGTCACGCGCGACTGTCGGTATAGACTTTGTTCATAATGACATCGGTTGTAAGAGTTATGCAGGACTTTGGTTAGGTCAGGATGGAATATTGTCTACAGTTCTTGGAGCCTCATTACACGGAGGATGTGATTACACTGGAGGGGGAGCAGAGGGGATTCAGCAGGTTGTTCCCTGGGATGGAACATATCAGCTATGGGGAGAGACTGGATAAGCTCGGGTTGTTTACTTTGGAGCAGAGAGGCTGAGGGGGACGTGATTCAGAAGGATAAGCTGACGAGGAGCATGGACAGGGTGGATAGACAGCAGCTGTTCCTTTTACTCAGAGAATCAAGAACAAGGGAACGCTGTGAAAGGTTTGAGGTTCACAGAGGGTTTAAAGATTTTTTTCACCTGGAGGGTGTACAGGTTTGGAATGTACTTCCTGAGAGGAGGGTTATCACAACCATTAAAAAGTAATAAAAAGTAAGTGCCATAACATGCCACGCCATGGGTGTGGGAAAGTGGGACTAATGTAGATTGTGCTGTATTTCTATTGGCAACGAGTCTATGGTTCTGTGAGTGTATGGTGTGGAAGGTCAATTATTGAGCAGCTTGTGAAAGGAATTGATGCATATCTGAAGAGTACATTCACAAGAATTATAAGAGTGAACTGTAATAGCTTGTCAAATTGTCAACGTGAGAAATATTAGAAAACAAGTGCTGCTTCCTTACAATCTGAAACCAGAGAATGGAGAAAGGGCAACAGGGAAATTGCAGAACTATGAAACGACTACTTCATTTCTATCTTCATAGAACTTTCTAACAATACTAGACAAACCAAGTCTGGTGTGGAAAAATGATATAGTACATGGAACATAGAACATAATAAGTAAATGGTTTAGGAGAACTTATTGGGACTGAAAGTAATGTCCGTGGACAACACTAAGATAGATTTATGAAATGGGAATTATGTTTGAGAAACAGACTGGGAGACAAAAGAAAGAGAAGCAATGGATGTAAAACATATGGATTTTCAGAACCGTTTTGGTGAAGTTCAAGTCCGGTTTGCAAAATCAAATCTGAGTGGATTAGGGCGAAGATATGGACATGTTTCTAGAATGAGACAGCTGGCAGGAAACAGTGAATAGAAATAAACAGACTCGTCAAGCAACAGCCTGACATTGCCTGTAAGGTATGATTCTGTGAGGATGACTACGTCCCAGACTCCCCATTACCTTTCCCGGATATCTCCTATCTCACCAGAAGGAGCGACACAACTGACATGGCGGCACAGTGGGATACAGTTGGAAGGGAATTGCTCTGGGAGTCTTCAACAGTGTCTCTGTATCCCATGAAGTCTCATAGCGTTAGTTTACACATAGGAATGGAAACCTCCTGCTGTTTACCATGTACCAGCCTCTCTCAACTGATGAGTCAGTACTTCTCCATGCTGATCAACACGTGGGCGCACGATGTACTCTGGGTGAGGGATTTCAATGTCCACCACCAAGAGTATATCTGCAGCAACATTACTGATGAAGCTGGTCGGGTCCTAAAGGATATAACTGCGAGGCTGGGTCTATGGCAGGTGATGAAGGAACCAACAAGAGAAAAATACATACTTGACCACATCCTTACTAATCTGCCAGCTGTAGAAGTATCGGTAAGAGTGACGACCGCATAGTCACTGTAGAGAAAAGTCCCACCTTCACATTGAGAGTAACATCCATCATTTTGAGTGGCACTATCACCATGCTAAATAAGGCATACTTCTAACATATCTAGTAGCTCAAGTCTGGGTTTACTTAAGGTGCGGTGGGTCAGCAATAGCAGCAGCAGAATTGTACTCCAGCGCAACCTCATGGCCTGGCAGATCCCCCTCACAACAATTACCATCAAGCCAGAGGACCAACCTTGGTACAATGAAGTGTGCAGGATGGCAGGAGCAGCACCAGGCATACCTGAAAATGAGGTGTCAGCCTGGTGAAGCCACCAACCAGGACAACGTGTGTGCCAAACAGCAGATGCAGTAAGTGATAGACAGAGCTAATTGATCCCACAAGCAACGGATCAGATCTAAGCTCTGCAGTCCTTCCACTTCTAGTTGAGAATAGTTATGGACAATTAACCAAGTCATTGGTGGAGGAGATTCCACTAATATCCCCATCCTTAATGATGGACGAGCCCAGCACCTCAGTGCACAAGTTGAGGCTGATGCATTCGCAACAATCTTCAGTCAGAAGTACTGAGTGGATGATCCATCTCAGCCTCCTCCAGTGGTCCTCAGTAATTCAGTTACCAGTCATCAGCCAATTCGATTCAGTCCACGTGATATCCAGATTCATCCAGATTCAGTTGGAGTTACTGGATACTCCAAAGGGTACATACCCTGGCAATATTCTGGCAATATACAGAAAACCTGTACTGCAGAACTTGTCACTGACCCAGCTAAACTGTTGCAATATCGTTACATCAACATTTCCCCGATTACATGGAAAATTACCCAAGTATCCCCTATACATAAAAAGCAGAACAAATCCAATCTAACCAATTACCAACCCATCAGTCTACTCTCAATCATCAGTAAAGTGATGGAAGGTGTCAGTGCTTTCAAGCAGCACCTGCTCAGATATAACCTGGTCAACGACGCCAGTTTGGACTCCAGCAGAGCCACTCAGCTCCTGACCTCATTACCTTTTTTCAAACATTGACAAAAGAGCTGAATTCCAGAGGTGGGGTGAGAGTGACAGCCCTTTAAAACATGGCTGCCTCCGACCAAGTGTGGCATCAAGGGACCTGAGCAAAACTGGAACCAAGGTGTATCCGGGGCAAACTCCCCGCTGGTTAGAATCATACTAGACACGTAGGAAGATGGTCATGATTGGTTAGGGTCAGTCAATCCATCTCCAAGACAAGTCTGTGGGAGTCCCTCGGTCAGTAGCCTCAGCCCAAACATCATCAGTCTACTTCATCAATGACCTTCCTTCCATTTTAAGGTCAGACGTTGGGATGTTCGCCAATGATTGCACCATGTCCGGCAACATTTGTGGCTCCTCAGATACTGAAGCAATACATGTCCAAATGCGACAAGATCTGGAGAGTATCCAGGCTGACAAGTGGCAAGTAATATTCAGGCCACACAAATGCCATACCGTGACTATCACCACTAATATACAATCTAACCACTGCCCCTTGGCATTCCATGGTGCTACCATCACTGAATCCACAGTGGACTGCAACGGTTCAACAAGGCAGCTCACCACCATCTTCTCACGGGGCCACCAGAGTCAGGCAATAAATGCTGGCCCAGCCAGTCACACCCAGATTCAGGAAATAATTAAATTGAAACACAACATTACTTTTAACAGACGAAGGTTGATGACGTATCACAGGGATCGGTGCTCAGGCCCCAGCTGTTCACAATATCCATTAAACATAGGTGGAAATCTCAGTGAGATACATAAAATTCTGACAGGGTGAGACAGATTGGAAGCAGGGATGCTAATTCCCCAGGCTGTGGTGTCTAAAAAAAGGGGCGACAGTATTAGCTACAGACAGGTCATTCTGCATGAGATGAGCATAAATGTCTGCACTCAGACACTGGTGACCCTTGGAAATTCGCTCACAACTGATAGCCAAGACACTGAATATAAATAAGGATTTAGAGACAGTAAAGGGATGGTGGGAGAGCAGGATAATGATGTGGAAATAAATGGCCAGGTGTCATTATATTGAATTGGGTAGCAAACTCGACAGATCAAAGGCACTACTGCACTTCCTATTTTATAGCTTCACAAGTTAATCACATTAAGGGATGAGTAAAGTGTGTGGAAAAAGTGCATTGAGGAGATGTTTGAACATGAACTGTAATGGGGAAAGCTCAATGTGTTGTATGGCCTACGCCATTCCTGATGTTTTTGTGCGGCCTGTAAATGTCATAAGCTCTCAGATGTTAGGAAGGAGGTCTCTGCAGGAAAACAGGACTGTGTTTCTCATTCCCTTTTCCGATACTGAGGCTGAGGCCGGCTGTTCTGTCTGGTTTTATCCTTTAGACCTCAGAACAATTTGATACAATAGAATGTCTTGGTTAGTGGATTCAGAGACCATTGAAAAGTTTATCACATGTCTGTGTATCTGCAGTCACGTTTAGGCCAGACCAGGAAAGCACGGGAGATTCACTTCCTGAAAGTACCTTTGCGAAGCAAATTGGTGTTTCCAATCTACATTGGCTTGAAGGTCACTATTACGGACACCAGATTTTGCATCTTAATATTTTGCCAGTTGTTTTTAGCTTCCACCAGCTGCCAGAGCATTATCCTGGTTTGGATTAGTAATCCAGTGTCATTTCCACAGCAGCACCATCTCCACATGGGACCGAGCAGAAACCACACTGAGCAGGTTATTGCTGTGCTGCTTGACAGATCTGTCAAACATACCTCCCACCAATTTGACTATCGTGCTTGGACTGAGGGTAATTATACTTCTCTTAGGAACTGAACATAGTTGAGTAATTTTCCTCATTGCCAGGGAGATGTCAGATTTGGAGCTGGAATGAAACAGCTTCCCCAGGGACACGGCTTATTGTGCAGCACAAGTCTTCAGTCCTATTGCAGGAATGGGGTCAGGGCCAATTGCCTTTGTCGTATCTACTGTGTTCAGCTGTTTCTCCATGTCACGTGTAGCAAATTGAATTGGTTGAAGACTGCCATCTGTGATTCTGTGGGCATCATGGCGAGGGTGAGGTGGATCATCAACTCTACACTTCTGGCTGAGGATTGTGCAGATACCACATCCTGGTCTTTCACACTGATTAGATTAGATTAGATTAGATATGCAGAGCTGTTCGATTAATTAGGATGGGGATATTTGTGGATTCCTTTGCTCCAGCCATTTGTTTAATCGTCCATTACCATTTACGACAGAATGTGGCAGGACTGTGGAGCTTTGATCAGACCTGTAGTTTTAATGGGTTCGCATCGGGTTTAGGTTGACGTGGTTCTGACCCTGACATATTCACCCACAGTCAATACTGAAACACAGATTGTATTGATGGCAATGGCAGACTGAGGGATTATCCTAGGGAAAATGTTACAGGTTGTGGTTGAATGCTGTTTTGCTTCTCCCGCTGCAGTGGTCTGCAGCACTACATAAATACGCAGTTTTGTGCTGCAATATCTGCAATGCAATTCTGCTGTCTATCCCTCAGTTCACGTCGAGTCCCATTCACCCATCAGCCCTGTACACGGTGACCTACTCTGGTTTCTGATGTGGTAACACTTCCATTTTCATACTCTCATTCTGCTGATGGTCTATCCCTGGGTCATGCTTCCAATCTAACACATTCTGCAAAACCAATTAACTGATTTTAATTCAATTGTTTAATTCATCTGAATCTTTTTTCCTTGAGTAATACCATCTTCTGTGTTTAAAATGAATGCCTTTCCCTCTGTTTCTCTCCCTGACCACGATTAAGAGCTCTGCAGTGTCAGTGATACCAACCTTATGTAGTTTCAGAGCCAATGAATTCTCTGGATTCCCAATCATCTTCACCACATTGTATGTTTCCTCTTTTGGTTTGATGCCTTATCACTCAAGGTTGCCTTGTCCTCCCATGAGTATGATTCATCTTCTTTGGGATGAATTTCTGATATCCTCCAAATAATCCACAGAAATTCCTGATTTTGCTGCTCCATTCCTGATTTTGCTGCTCAGCTGCCCTTCCAACTCTGGTCAGCTCCTCCCGCATGTCTTTGTACTTATGTTACTCACTTATAATCACATTGCATCAAGAAGCGAGCAATAGATATAAACTGAAAGAAGGAGTTTTGAGAGAAGAGACGCAAAGAATAATTGGTAAGTTTCTTAACTAGTACAAAGAGAGAAACATAGGTGAGGAAACGTGAAAAATGAGAAAACTAGATCATCGAAAGAAGTAGACGTATATTCCTCAATGTTTTGGCAATTCCTGTGTGCTGTGGTCCTTTGTACAGTGTGTGCACAACAGAGTAATGTGTTCAAATGGTGGGTCTGATGTCAGAATTTTTATCTCCAATAATATGACAGACACTAGCTATGAAAAGAACCCAACAGGCCAATATATTTAATTCTGGTAGAAAGGGGATTAACTGAAATAAGTTGGGACACCGGAAGCAAGGATTTATAACACACATCCTGATAAGAATGAGAGATTGGAGTAGAGAATTCCAGAAAAGGAGGGAATGTTGAGAAAAGGGGAACAAATCCTTTTAGATGAGAATGAAATGATGTTTTAATGTTTTATAAATTTTATACATCATATGCATCACTTTTCGTTAATTGTCTCCGTTGATCATTTAGAATGCGTTGTGTAATGGCAGACTGAGGAGATTATTCGAGGCTAAAAGTTACAGGTTGTGGTTGAATGCTGTTCTGCTTCTCCTGCTGCTGTAGTCTACAGCACTACATAAATACGCAGTTTTGAGCTGCAATATCTGCAATGCAATTCTGCTCTCTGTCCCTTAGTTCACATCGAGACCCATTCACCCATCAGTCATGTACCCAGTGAGCTACTCTGGTTTCTGATGTGGTAACACTTCCATTTTCATGCTTTAATTCTGTTGAGGGTCTCTCCCCGGGTCATGCTTTCAATCTGACACATTCAGATTAACTGATTTTAATTCAATTGTTTAATTCATCTGAATCTTTTTCCTTGAGTAATATCATCTTCTGTGTTTAAAGTGAATGTGTTTCCTTTGTTTCTCTCCCAGACCATGATTAAGAGCTCCATAATAGCAGTGATGTCAGCCTTATGTAGTTTCAGAGCCAATGAAATCTCTAGATTCCTAATCATCTTCACCACATTGTATGTTTCCTCTTTTGGTTTGATGCCTAATTACTCATGGTTGCCTTATCCTGCCATGAGTATGTTTCATCTCCTTTGGGAGAATTTCTGATATCCTCTTATATATCCCCAGAAATTCCTGCTTTTGCTGCTCCGTGATCTGCCCTGCTCGTCTCCCCTTCCAATTAACTCTGGCCAGCGCCTCCCGAATGTCTTTGTAGTTACATTGCTTAATTATAATCACATTACATCAAGAAGAGAGCAATAGATATAAACCGAAAGAAGGAGCTTTGAGAGAAGGGACGCAAAGAATAATTGGTAAATTCCTTAACTAGATACAAAGAGATGAAGAGCGAGACAACATAGATGAGGAAATGTGAAAAATGAGAAAACTAGATCATCGAAAGAAGTAGATGTACATCCCTCAATGTTTTTGGCAATTCCTGTGTGCTGTGGTCCTTTGTACAGTGCATATACAACAGAGCAATATTTTCAAATGCTGGCTCTGATGCCAGAATTTTTATCTCCAATAATATGACAGACACTAGCTTTGGAAAGTACCCAACAGGCCAATATATTGAATTCTGGTAGAAAGGGGATTAACTGAAATAAGTTGGGACACCAGAAGCAAGAATTTATAACACACATCCTGATAAGAATGAGAGATTGGAGTGGAGAATTCCAGAAAACGAGGGAACGTTGAGAGAAGGGGAACATATCATTTTAGATGAGAATCAAATGATGTTTTAATGTTTTATAAATTTTAGACATCATATGCATCATTTTTCGTTAGCTGTGTCTCCGTTGTTCATTGAGAATGTGATGTACACATACGAAAAATGTTACATATCGGCACACACACATTAATTAAACAGTGTATATAAAATCATTTTTTCCGCCATTGAAATGGTCCTGTTGTCGTGTTACCAGGATACATGAACACCAACTGGCCACCAAAAGACATGACCCATTATCACTATGTTCCATACATAGAGATAAAGAAGGGCACCAATTTGATTGGGACAACGCACACACATACTAAGACACGCAAGGACGTTCTTAGAGGAATGGCATTCTGAGCAGAAGTCCACCAATAAACACAGCAATTTAGATCCTATCTACCTTCTCTTTTAAAACAAAGAAACCGGAAATGACATCACCCCTCTTAAGAAACCAAGACCTATAAACAGAGAGGCGCGACATACCACCAGCAGATCAGCAGAGACTCGGATGATATTACCTGGTCATAGTGCCGAAACATCTGAAAACACACATTCAAGCACAGCGAGATAACTTGCATATATACAAATTATTTTTATTTTATTAGTGGAGTTTGGGACTTCATTGTCACTCACGTTTTAACAGATTACGAGGCGAGGTGAGCTTTTCTGGATTTGTGATTTTAATTAACAGAAGGGCTCAACTTTGAGGTCTTAACAGTTTGGGAACTTGCCATATGGGATTTGGACATATTTCGGTTACAAAATGTCCCAGCAAATTCCAACACGTTGCAATTAGTGACCTAGATCTTCAAATAAAACCGGTGGGAAAAATTGTTTAATTTTGTTTACTTGTGGTTGGTTAAATTAAAAGTGAGAGAAATGGTTTTTAACATTAATAAAGAGGTTCTCAAATTTGCCTAGAAAGTTTAGAAAGACAGAAGCAGGACATATTTTAGAATTAGCAAATAGGTTGGAATTGGGTTTAAACTCTCTTTCCACAGAGAATTGTGAGAGCATGGAATGCCTTGCCAGCAGCAGTTGTGGAAGCAAGGTCATTGGGGACATTTAAGAGACTACTGGACATGCATATGGTCACAGAAAATTGAGGGTGCATACATGAGGATCAGTGGTCGGCGCAATATCGTGGACTGAAGGGCCGGTTCTGTGCTGTACTGTTCTATGTTCTATGCTCAGTGACAAGAGGAAAGCTAAAATTATAATGGAGTTGGTCAAGCACTTTTATGTATCAGAGAAACAGACAAGTGCAGTTGAGGTATAAAAAAACTTAAATTGCAAATATGGCAACTGAAGTTACAAGATAAAGAAATAGATGGAAACAGAGAGAGAAGACAGAGAAAGAGATGAAAAAGAAAGAGAGAGAGAATTTGAAATTGAGAAGTTTGGAATTAGACAAGAAAGTTAAATTAACAGGATGGAGATGAAGGAAGAACGTAGGAATGTATACAACTATGTTAATACCTTGCCATATTTCGGTGAGAAAATGTCAAA
Source organism: Chiloscyllium plagiosum (assembly GCF_037043375.1). Lineage (NCBI taxonomy): Eukaryota > Metazoa > Chordata > Chondrichthyes > Orectolobiformes > Hemiscylliidae > Chiloscyllium > Chiloscyllium plagiosum. The sequence goes on along the minus strand of NW_028270189.1, from coordinate 29,455,859 downwards.
ACCTTTTTTATTTCATTTGAGAAAATGGCTCGGCAGATGAAGTGTCCAGTGAACTTGCGGGTAATGCCTGTTCAGAATAAGCTGGTGGGCACAGCTGGTGAGGTGTGTGCAGCGCTATCAGATGAGGTGTCAAGAGATTATGCAGATGTCAAACTGGTTGTGTTGATTGGTTATGACTTGGTGCTAGAAGCATATAGACAAGGTTGACAAAAATAGAGACGGAACAAGGTCAGACTTATGTTGAGTTTGAAAGAATTAACCACAGTCATTTTGATACATGGGTGCTGACCATAAAAATGGATAAGTCCTGTGAGGCTCGAAGGGAGATTATTCTGCTGGAGAAGTTTGAACACTCACTTCCACAGAGGGTAAGAATTCATGTGAATGATTGTGGGCGGCACGGTGGTACAGTGGTTAGCACTGCTGCCTCACAGCGCCAGAGACCCGGGTTCAATTCCCGCCCCACGCGACTGACTGTGTGGAGTTTGCACGTTCTCCCCACGTTCTCTGCGTGGGTTTCCTCCGGGTGCTCCGGTTTCCTCCCATAATCCAAAGATGTGCAGGTCAGGTGAATTGGCCATGCTAAATTGCCCGACGTGCTCTGGGAAAAGGCGGTTTTCACTGCAGTAAAGCTGGGACACACCGTGCTGGGCAGTGAAGGGAGGCACTTGGGGAAAGATGTTGTAGAAGAGGCTAAGCCAGTGGCATTAGTGAAACTGGTAAAGGAGACCCCATGTGAAGCCCAGAAGCTGCAGGAGAGTGCACAGCCGAGGCAGGGGCGAGGTATGGAGGCAGTGCCTGATCTCTGAAATAATTCGCCTCTGTAGATAAAGTCTACTCAGAAAAAAACCGGGGGAGAAAGACAAGAAGTTATAATTTTGTGAAATACGGAATCTGCTCAGTCTCTAAGAGTTGACAAGTGATTAACATGCCAGAAAGAGTGAAAATACTTTCATCTCTTACTATTAGAGAGAAGTGAGGGCTGCAGACGCTGGAGGTAATTTGTGGAAATGGGACAGAAATTAAGCATTCCCTTGTGTAACATTCGGATGGCATGCCAAATCAAGATTGGAGAAGTAACAGTGACAGTAAGTAACAGTGTCACTTCTAGGAATACAGTTTGTTCTCGGGAACAATTTCGCAGGAAGCGAGGTGGGAGAGGCACCCCTTGTGGTGGAGGAGCCAAAGAAAGACGAGGGAATTGGGGTGTTAAAAGAAAAATACCCTGGAATTTTTGCAGACTCAATAGTGACAAGATCCCACTGTCAAATGTTCCAGCAGGAAGGAAAAACGAGCTAAAAAGACAAATGAGCTGATGCTCAGTGAACTGACACCCTGTTTGATGTAACGATGCAAAAAAAAACCTGAACAGGCAGAGGATCAGGCAGAGGTGTTTAGTCCAGAAAGGCTAATGGATTTACAAAAGATATACACCCAGACATACACATATGCACACACAAAGAAAAGGAATCAGAATATATTGTCGAACGTTATTAACTTAAAGATAGAATCCTAAAATTAAAATGGAGACCCCGACAGGTTACTGCAGAAGGGAAATGGGCCAAAGTGCACCAAATTGTGTTACCGGTAGAATACAGTGTTACGGGTAGTTCATAAACTAACTGCAGACGGTCACCTAGGTGTACAGACTCAGGCTAAGGTACAGAAGCATTACTAGCGGCATGGAATGCACAAGGACGTAATTTTTTTTTGGTCCATGACATACATGGCAAATGGTGGGTAAGTCACAGGCAGTAATAAAACCAGCACCCTGCTTGCCAATTCCTGCATTCAAAGAACATTTCACGTGGGTTATGATTAATTGTGTAGCACCCTTTTCTAAAATAGAAATGGAAAACAATATTTGCTGACCATAATGGATGTGTCTACCAGATTTCCAGAGGCAATTCCATTACGGTGTGTAAAGATAAACAGGGAGGTGCAGGGGTTGGTAGCTTTCTTTACTCGCTGTGGGCTATGCAGTAAGATTCAGTCAGACCAAGGGTCTCATTTTACCGCTCAGCTGTTTAAAGAAGTCATGGATAGCTTCAGTATACAGCAGTTTAAATCAAGTGCATCAGATCCTGAATCCCAGAGAGCCTTGGAAGGTTGGCATCAGACGCTGAAGACCATGTTAACAGCGTACCGTCATGATTATCTGAATGAGTGGAACAAAGGTGTCCCATTATATTGTTTGGCATTAGAGATGCCCCAAATTTTGCCCGAAAAGTCGATTCTCCTGTTCCCTGGATGCTGCCTGACCTGCTGCGCTTTTCCAGCAACACATTTTCAGCTCTGATCTCCAGCATCTGCAGACCTCACATTCTCCCCAAATAAATATACTCTGTTTACTTCCTTTGAGTTAATATTCGTACATGAAGGGAGAGGTCCTTTGAAATTAATTAAATATAAATTGACAGGACCGACATCGGAAATCTCAAACTTAGATTATGTGTGTGAGGTGAAGGAGAGAGTAGATGGAGTAGGTGAGTTTGCTAAACAGTATCTGAAGAATACAACATAGAGTGAAGCAGGTGGCAGATAAAAACTCTGAAACTTTGAAGATTTCCCGTGGGGATAACGTATTACAATTGCCACGAGTGATAAGAAATCCCTTCAAAGACAGGTTTAGTGGCCCATTTCAAATTTTAAAAAAATGTGGAGTCAGTTAGGCTATCTAGTAAAGATACTGGAGATGACAGAAAAACTTAATCGAGTATTTCATATGGATGAATAATGCACCAGACACATTGAAGACTCAGGAAAAGAGCTGTGGCCAGATGAACAAATTGTGCAGTTTATCTGGATGATGCCGTGATCTTTAGCAAGTGATTGAAAGCTCACATTTTACAGTTGGCAGAGCATGTTGA